>NW_008662423.1:0-30005 GCF_000695815.1 Acanthisitta chloris
GCCGGGGCGGGGAGAAAGGGGAAAGTAACGGTGTTCGCTCGCTGGGAACCCCCCGAGGGAGCGAACGAGGTGCCCCGCGGAATGCTAAGAGCCCCGCGCACTCCCCTGCCAAGGGAGCGGGAGGCAGCGCTCACTCTCCGTCCCTCCTTCTGGAAAGGTCATCGCTCCCAGGGCGCGGGTCCAGTCCAGCCGGGTCAGCTGGGGCCACGGGCAGCCCGGGTAGCCCTTCCCAGGGTGGCACTCCTGCTCTCCTCGCCCCTCCAAAAGGCAGTGTGCTCCCCGGGTGTTCCCTCGCTGAACCCAGGAGAGTCAGGGCTGGGGTTGTCTATCAAGCTGCCTCTATGCTGCCATGTGTTCCCAGCTAGGAGAACGTGTGAGAGCAGGAAGGTCAGATTTCCTTCAGTTTGTAGTCAAGGCTTCTCGTCTTCCCATTCCCAAGCACTATTGTCTTGATAAATAAGCTCTATCTCCCCAGGCTCCTTGATGTTGTGAAATGCAGGAAAAGCCCACTTTTATGGTTTATGAATATGATTTATAGTAGAGCTGTCAAGTCACCATATTAATTGCCTACAGTTTGACTACCCTCTGCAGTTCTGTACAGCATTGCTTCTTTCTAATAACACCCCTTTCCTGCTCAATTTAAGGCTCAGATGAAGCATACCCTTAGCTACCTTATCACTAAGAACAATAAAAACTCCAAAGGCTCACTTATCTGCTTTCTAACACCTGCCTCCCTCCAGGCATGTGGATGCACCCAATGTCATTGATGCACTAGACAGAAGACATCTGCATCCTATAAAAAGCTGCATTGCTTTCCAGGGCTGACAGGAGTCCAGAGCAGGTAGGTTTTGAAAGAGCCTTAGAGATCTGTCACAAAAGCAGGTTTTCCCATACACCCAAGGATCAGGCTTGATGAATGTTATCTTCTGTCACTCTATGGGTCAGAAGTGGACTTGAGTTCATGTTTCCTTTGTGATTCAACTTCCTCTTTTGAGGAAAATCTGCCTACATTGAAGACTTTTGCCCTAGTGTTTCACCAAGCACACACATCTCTGCCTTCAAACATATTTCAACCCTAAATACTCACTACCCCACAACGTGCTGCAGAGACAGTCTTGTCTTGTCATGTGCCTGGGACAATGAGGAAAAAAAAAAGCCTGTGTGTTTGGGAGCAAAGGTGAGAATTTTGTGAGTCATGAACTTGCTGTTCCACATAGTGCCTGCACAGTGTACCAGGAGAACAACTTGCTGAAGGAACACAATTAAAAATTCAGGTTACTCGTCAGTTGGCTTCAGTTGCACAGCTGCTCCTCAGACAGAGGTGATGGATGCTTTCATGCTGGTAATTTTGGGAAACTGCTGTTCCTCCCGCACTTTATGAATGGAAAATCCACTTATCTACCCCCTCTGCCTAAACTCGTGAAGATGGCAAAGAAATAGGCAGAGACCCCAGATATGTAGAGGAACCAAATATGCCAGATATGCATCTGTCTGGAGGCTCTGGCCTTCCTCCAGCCCATTCTTCAAGTAACAGTCTTCTGGGCTTCTTCAAGGGCCTAGTGATCTTCAGCTTGTTTCATCTCCCACCCCAAGTGGGAGTACTTTTCAACGGTCTCATTTTACTGATCCAGTTGATCTAGCTCATACTGTTGCTGAGGAAGATTTCTGCCAGTACAGGGACAGAATACAGTGGCCAAGGCTGTAGTTATTTAAGATGAATACTCACAATAAGCCTAATGAGAGCCTGATGTTACTCACTGTACTTCTCTCACCCACTGTTCTGTAGGGTGATGGGTGCCACCACTCCTTTGTGCTGCTTATCCACAGAGAGGGGAATTTGCCTAGTAAACTGTCAGCCTTTGCTGCAGATTAAAGGATGTGGTTTCCACAGAAAGGCAGCAAAGGCATTACCCCAGTGTAAAGCTCTAGCAAGCAGCAAGCTAAAAAGCCCTGTTGCTTTTCCTGAGTGACATTAAAACAGATAACCCCCCAGGCTTTGCCTTGATACATTGTGACAGAAGGAAAGAACAACCTGGGTCAGGCTTCAGCTCTCAGCCAGGTTTTAGCTCAGTTTTTCAGTCTTTGCTCTTGCTACTTAGCCCCTGCTGCCTTGAGACTCTGATCTGGCTGCCACTATAGGGTTGCAGAGCAGGAGGGACCATAATACTGTCCTGGGCATGGTGGTAGAGTTCTAGCAGAAAGTGAGGCTTTGAGGAGTCCTGTTGAAAAGCATCGTTCTCAGTCACACCTGATTTGAACTTTACTCCTTTCTTACAGGTTCTGGTCCACTAGATATGTCCTGCATGTGCTCCAGCACACAGAGTGGGTAAGAAGTAACTGAGGACTGTGAGTTTTACTCTGCTGAAGGCCCTGGTCTTTTTCCTGTCTTCCTGCAGCCTGAGCCACATCATCACAAAAACTTCTGTTTGCAGGGTATGCTGGGGGTTCCTTCTTGTCCAGCTTTCAACATGGGCCAAGACTTGCCACCACTTGACCAAGTCAGACATGGCTTGCAGAATCACCAGACACAAAATTTTCACATCTGCCTCTCCACTGCTTTCTTTAGGATGCTGCTCTCGTTGCCCTGAGGATCCAGGGTATTTTTTAATCCCGCCTAACAGTGAATTTCATAAAGCTCATAAAGTATTTCAGGGACTTGAACCATCAAGAGAATGCATGAGAAATACATGCAGGAGGAACTGCATGATGATTAGTACTATCACCATCTCAACTGAATGCATCACTAAGCAGGTCCCAATGCTCACTGTACAAAAGCAGCTCTGAGATCAATGCAGAAGACAGCAATATCAGACATAGTGCTTGAGCGAGACACTTCCTAGCTCTTCTTTTCCCTAAACTCCAGTAAACTATTCCAAAAGACACACCCTGAATGGATGTGTTCACATGTGCTGAATCTGCTGCATCTACAAATTCACCACCCTAGGCACAAAAAAACATCTCATTGTGCTTTTTCCACCCTGATTGCTCATCATGTCAAAGCTAGTGCTGACTGGCCTTCCTTACTTGGATAAAGTGCTGCTTGCCTTGGGGAAGTTGGCTTTTGCAAGACTTGCAGATTATGTACAAGACATCTGACCCTGTTTTGTTAATCATTTAGTCCACTATCTGAATTCATAGTAGCACTAAATCCTTATTTGGTTAAAGATAAGAAAGGATTCAAGCAAATCTAAGAGTAAAGGAAATCAATACACACGGGGTATTATCTGGGTAAAGCAAGTAATCAGACAAGGATATAGTATATATACCCTGAAGTGTCTAGCACATGTAAACCACTGTTGTGGTTCTTCAGGAGCTAAAAAGCTGATATCATAAATGTGCTCAGATATTGAGAGCTCCAACTCGCTGCCATTAGTAACATTACAGAGAACCTAGGACTACCACAACATGTACTATAAAAATACAGAGATGCTCCTTTCTATCACAGTCTAGGTAGATGAAGAGAGGAGGCTAACACAGGCAGAGGAAGCAGAAATGGCAAGGGCTGACCAGAAACCTGGGAATATAAACCTAGACCAGGGATACATCTTAGCTATGCTGTACAGCAGCTACAAGAGAGGCATACTTTGGGAGCCTGCAAGGAAGAAAGGAGGCTCCCATGTCCTCTCTAACAAAACAGATCTGGGGGGACACCATTTGCAACTGCCCCATGTTCTTACTCCTTTAGGACAAAGCTGGGACTTCAGACCAAGAAGTGCACCAAGCTAAACTGGGGCAGTAACTCAAAATCTCCAGTACAAGATTCTCCCACACTCAGCCCAAGCTTGCAGACAGGACTCCCTCAAGCACAGTCTGTATTGCTATTTGCAAGTCAGGAATGGGCACTCTGTCCTTCTGTTTCCCTTTTGAGGGCCTCAGTGCCTGCAGGAGGTTAACAAGATTAGAGTCTGTTTTATCTGTCCCAAACTCAGCTCTACAGAGGTCAGCTCCCTCCCTAGACATGAATGTTGACACACACAACTTTATGCAGGCATTTCACCTCCTTCCTCAGGAGCAAAGTCCAGGCTGCCCCACCGGCCATTCCTAAAAACTGTTTAAATTTTATCCACTCCCAAGGCCTGAGCAGCTGCCATCAGGATTTGTTGTGGCAGCCCTGAACAGATTCAGACTTTTTTTGCAGTAGGTGCTGTACACCCAGAATCGCAGAGTGTCCTTCCCAAAAAGAACTCTGCACAACAGCAGAACATGAGATAGCATTGTAGCAAACAGCTTGTATTCTGGAGAAGGAGATATGAGAAATTAGCTCTGTCTCATCCATAATTTCCCCTTTCTTTTGTGCCTTCCTAGGTGCCTAACAGTGCTATGTGATCTTGACAGAGGACTACTGTGCCATGACCTTCCAACACAGGGCAGAGCATCACATTAGGTAAAAGAAGAAGTGCAAGGGCTAAGAAATCTCAGCTCTCCCCTATTGTGATGCAGACTGCAGGAAAATCTCATTCATCAATAGGGAAACTGAGGCAGAAAAGCAGGGAATCACCAGGTAACAAGTGTTATCAAAGAGAACCCAAAGCAGTAAGCCAAACTAAATGTTTGGATTTTTATCTTGAAGATGAAGGCAGTAACATAGGTGAAGAGGTGAACAAAAAGAAGGAAGCACTTGATTGCCCAGCTCACCCAGTAATGCCACAAGAAAAAGCACAACACTCCTAAGCTACTTTGTACTCACCTTCCATCTGCCCTCACTGGTGATGTTCCACGAGGCCCCAAGTGTATCTCAATATTTAGCTATCAGTAAAGCCACTGCCTGGTGTTTGTCTTGGCCAGGGCATCTGCGTGGGTTTTCCTGACCATGTTGCTCTGCTCCTCCCCAGACCTCATTTTTCTCTCCTAGTCTGGAAACTGCTGTGTAAGTGGAGATGACTAATGCATGTGAAAGGGGTAGGGGGACCCCAGAGATATCCAGGAGCTACTGAAGGGCAGCTAGGTGTTCTAGGGCTGGAGACAGTTGGCAATGATCAGGAGAGGCAGATTGAGTAGCGAATCACAATAGAAAAACTAAGATAGGTCTGAATGGAGAGTAAATGAGAGTCTGGGTGTGGAACACCAGGAGTGGCAGGTGTTGATGGTACTGAGCTTAGCTGCTCACCAGGACATCAGCACATCAAGGGGTAGTTCCTCCAGGTACTCAGACTGGGAGAGAAAGGACAATGAGTAATCTTGATGACTCACAGAGGAAGGACAGGGTATGAAAAGGCACAGGCAGAAACAACCCATGGTCGCCAGGCCAAGAACCTAGGAGACATGAGAACTCTGTAGCTAGTGTTCCTTGTTCCATGTCACGGCAAGGACTCCAACCACAACATCCAGACATAGGTCCTGGTGGCCAATTTCTGAACAGTCCATTTGAACACATCACCTCCTGCTCATGAGTATTTGGTAAGAGAACAGAAGCAAATGCAATCTCTTCTGTTTTAAAATAAGGTCACTGTTGAGTTTTGCAGCATTGTGTTTCTCAGCTCCTGGTATCTCAATTTCTCACCTCTGCACCAATCTCCATACATTGCAACCTTCTCTCCTGCTCTACTCTCAGCACCTCCTCAGCAATACAGCTCTTACCAAGGCTACATGTGTCTCACCAGAGCAGAAGACCCCTGTAGCCTGGTCCTACGGCCAGAACATGGCCCACAGACCACTGCCTTCCATTGAAGCACCAGGGCCCTGGATGGGCCATTCACATTGAAGGCTTTCCTCCTCCTCTCCAGTGCAAGGAACAGGCAAGTATGAACAGAGTCCCTGAGGGTTTCCTTCCTGAAAGGTCTCCCTGCCTTCTCTCACAAGTCCTGCCAAACCTAACACGGCTGGTCAAATCAGAGCTGGAAAGGACGTTAACACAGTGTGTTCAGCACACAGAGGAGGTGATCGAGGTGTCTGTGTCAGTGCCACACTGTGCACTTCCTCTCCACTGGGGATGTTCTTGCAAAACCTAGATATGAGCTGGATGACACAAGTCTCCTTCCACCACCGTTTGCCTCTTTTGAAGACAAACTTGCAGTCACACATATCAATGCAATCCAGTAAGCAGCTCAGGGACCAGACTCTGGTGATATGGGATTTCCTCTGTCTTTGTATCTATGTGGTAGAGAATGAGTCCTGATGACTTCTGAGCCTGAACAGAATAAAACTCTTTGAGGCAGAAGAGGCTGTATTCCTGAACAAATTCAGAAAACCTGCCAACTCTTCTTGCTGTAATAGTTGTCTATTATACAGGAAACTAAGAAGAAGCTCTGCCCTTTTGTCTGTCACAGAAATCTTTGTGTGTGCTTTCAAAGCCTGCTCTCTTTGTGAACTCCAGACATGTCTGAACAACCTGGGTGGTTTGACACATTACATCAATATGTGTGTGTGCACACGTATATGGCGTTTTTCTGTCTGAGCTCGCCATTTGCTGTTAAATCTGATAATTTTTTGCAGAAGGAGACCCCATAAGTAGTCACAGCCAATGGAAATGATCCCTTGGGATGTCTTCTCTGTGTCTTCTCAGACAGCATAAGCAAAGCCAGCTTCAAGCTCCTGCTTTGCACATTGCTCTGAGGGGCTGTTTCTTAGGCTGCTGTGCTTTCTGGCACAGTGTACTAGCAGAGAAATGATTGTTATCTTCTGAGGATAGCAGTGGCCAGGAAACAGCACCACCCTGAGCTGTTTGGGACATCCTGTGCCATACAGCCCTGTCAATGCAAGGCACAAGGGCTCTCTTGGTGTCTTGCCATGGCATATGCAGCAAAGCCTGGCTGACTTCAGGCTGGAGACCCATCACGAAGCACCTACTGTTGTGTGAACTGAGCGTTTGCATTCCTCCTTCAGCACACCTCAGCCAGGGCTGGGCCTTAGCTCACCACACCCCAGGGGGCTGACACCCTTCTGCCACCTGCTTGGGTGCCTGGCATGTATGCAGCATGGCTGAATGGTGATGAGCTACCCCCGGCATTTGCCACCTCTGAAACAGGGCCATGAGAAGAGCTTCTTTGTCAGTTCCTCAAGTGTTGAATTCTGTCACCTCTCTCCAAACCCTGGTGTGTTCTGTTAACTTACCCCTTGGCTTCAGAACCCAGGATGGGGGCTGGACCTGGTACTCACTGAAATTCCTCCTACTTCTACTGCTCTCAACACTACCAGACTCTTTGTTTTCAGGTATGGAGACCCTAAATTAGGGCTTCTGTGACCAGCAAAAGGATGGCATGACACTTTATCTGGGTTTGTAATCAGCTGAGTTATCAAGTGCTGCTGGTTTCTCTCCTCCCTTTTCAGAGTTGCTGATAAACTCTGTGAATAATGATAGGTGTTCCCTCATGTTGCTCTTTTCTTTCTAAGTCACTCCTGCTAAGGCGTGTTTGTAAAGGAGGCAGGGACAGAGCAGTCTCCATTCAACAACCTCCGCTGCTAAAGACTGACCAATTAGCAGCAGGCCCAGGCTAATAGCACTTATTAAGGACTTTTCACACGATTGAAAAAAAAAAAAGACCACAACCTGTACAAACCATGTTTACAGGTTGGAGAGAGAAGAATAAAAACCTGCCAGAGCTTGCAACAAATACTTGAGAGTGAGGGTCTAGGATCATAAAGTATGTGTTGGAAATTCTGGATTCTGCTTCTGTCTTTTCTCTGCCACTGAGTAAATCTTTTTTCTGCATCTCAGTTTCTCTCAGTTAAACAAACAGGAGATTTGCTTCTGAACTCCTTTGAAAATGGAACAGAGAAGAGGCTGTAGGTGCGAAGGGTTGGGAGCAATATTGACTGACATCTGCTGGTATACTGAAACAGGCTGATAAGGTAACTAGAAGCTTGGCTGTATTTGTTTGGGGTCGGGGATTTATGTGTTTCTTTTACACATGAAAAGTTAGGCTGGCTCATTGTTAAGGCAATGGCATCACATTCTTGGAGAGACACAGTGAAGGGACACGACCAGGAGCTTTCCATACTCATGGCCAGAGCTGGTTGGGGCTGCTCCTTGCCAGATGCCTGAGCTCGCTTTCACACATCTCTGCCATGCCCCTCCCTGCACACATCAATGAAGTTATCTGTGCCTCAATGTGTTTTGAAACCGTGGTTAGGACTCTGTTTCCTTCCCCCTTGGCTGAATCTGAGAGCAGTCTAAGTCAGCCTCTCAGGACCATACACAGCACCTACCAGAATGGGCCTCAGACCATATGCGACGGCCAACGCAAATAACCATGGTGGTGATATCTCTTCAGGGCACCTCATATTCTTCCAAAGCTCCCAACGATTTTAACCACCTCAAGGCACTGCTGTGACAGTGCAGTTTGGAAGGCTACCCTCTGCAAATTGGGAAAAAGAACCACAGCCATGCACCTATTTTTTTGAGGAAAAAGTACTTTACTTTCCCCATCAGATATATAACATCTAAATAATACCAGCTACTGATGGGAGCTCTGACAACACACATCTGAAAAGAGAAGCTGTATGAACTTATCATTTGGTGTATTTATATTATTTCTCAGCAGCTTGAAGACACGATTGACAATTATACACAAGCAATTGCTGGGGACAAGTAATTTCCTTGCCCTACTCTGGGACACATCATATGCATGACAGTGTAGCCACAACAGACAAGACATAGCTGCATGGAGATGTACAAGACAGAAGACATTAATACAGGCACAGACACAGACCAGTGACAGAAGTTGTTTTACACTGAGCAGCACTGGCACCGCCAAAATTACAGCACAGAGTGAAGGGAGTGGTATTTCTGCCAGAAAGGGGGAAAGGAGCTGACCTGGGAGACCGCTGCAGCCTACAACTCTTGTCTAATCCTCGCCAGAGCTGGTATAGAGCTCCTCAGTGTGGCAGGCTGACTGCTGCCCCCAAGCCCAAACGAGAGGAGGCTGCCAGGCTGTTCTTGTCAGTGGGAAGTGGGAAGCCCTGGCCAGCTGGGCTGGTCTCCTGTGTTTACCACAGGCAGGCATAATGAGGAGCAGGAATCTCTCCCAGCTGCAATGGCCCAGTGGAGACTCCCATGCTTTCCTTTTGCAGAGGAAAGCTGGCTCCCAAGTTTCAGGCATGAACAAACTCTGCAGAGCAAACATAACCATTTTGCTCCTCCTGCTGCTCTAAAGAGCAGACCACAGTGCCTGTGAGCTGGTTGCCTGAGACTGTTGGTCACTGTCCTGTGGATCTGAGTCCAGGGTCACAGCATTGCCCTCTTGCTTCACCTGCCTGACACTTATGGGGACCCCTGCACAGAAAGGAGCAGAGTGGTTGTGGTTGCCTTCTGGTGCATAGCGACAGGCAGGGCTCTTGCACTATGCTGCTGTGGCTGCAGCATCCCTGCCTCAGTGGGCAAGTAATCTGTGGGGCTGGGCTTGTGGGTGTTTGGCATAGCTCGGGAGGGGAACAGAAACACTGAGCAATGCAAAGAGGGAGGTCCTATGCCACCTTTTCTGTTGAGCAGAGCAACCAAACGACACTATCTCTGTGAGAAATCTGAGGCTTTATAAAGCCAGATCTTACAAATAATAATTTTAACCTTCATTTTCTTGGCAGGATGCAATTTCAGGATCCTGTTGCTTTCACAGTACTTATTGCTATGTTAAGGAGCTGAGCCTCGGCCAGCAACGTGTCTTCCACTGACTCTATTAGGAGCAACCATCTAAAGCAGACAGTTGCTGCTTAGATCTCTCCCATAGTGCCAGACTCAGTTTTTCACAGATCAGTATTCCAAGTATTTGATATCTATGCAGTAACACAGGCTCAGAACCTCACCCAACACTTTGAGATTGAGGAAAAGGCAGGCATTCCTTCAGAGACCTCAAAAGAACAACCTATATTTCTGATTTTGCAATTATGTCTTGGTAATCATAGTCTGCTATTGAGCCAGGATCTAAAACAAGGGCTTACAAATGAATTTAAGGATGAAACTTCCTCTGTGCATTTCGACACACAGAGGACCCAATTAGTTAACTGCAAAGGGCTGTGTGCACTCTTCAAGCCCATTAGAGAATGCATAGATTCTCTGTTCAATTACAATCTAGCATGTGGATTTCCTGTTTGATTATAATTTGTGGGACAATGAGGCCTATTTCAGGAGGGTCTCCTGACACAGAGTATTTTCTTCTGAATAAGATAAGAGCTTCAAGGCAGAGAGTAGGAGGAAGTAAGCAACACCATGGTTCTAAATTCTGCTGCAAAAGCTAAAGGTAAGAAGCTCTTCTTGCTCAATTCTGAATTCAGTGGAATTGTGAGTCAGGAAATGTAGCAATGTCTCACAGATAAGTCTTGTCCTCAATAGTAGGACCAGCTGATGGGAAGTGAATTGTGAGACCCTGCAGTTCCTGCATCCACAGCTCCTGTCTGAAATCAAAGCTCCCCATGGGCTGAGCAACAAGCTCCTCCTCGCATCTGAGTCATTCTCTACTTCAATTTATCAGTATTGTCTTGTAGCTGTGACAGCCCTGGAGCCTGGGATATCTGAGGGCAGTGCTGATCCTGAGGTCCTACAGACAATGTCAGGGAGGCTTTTCCCAGAATGCAGCTACACATCCAAGTTAAAAAAGGTGGCAATACCAAATGACCCTGCACAAGGTCCCCACTAAACTGCATAACACACTAAACAGTATAGCACTAAGGAGAGCTGTTAGCAGTGCTCTGATACAACTCACATTTCTATTGGTTTAAGCGTACAGCACCTATTTGAAGTTAACTATTGTGGAATACCAGTGATTAAGATATTTGAAATACATTTATAGTGGCCCTATAATAGCAGCAATAGTCTGCACCAATCACAAGGAAAGAGAGGTCTCAGTAAAGGAAAGAATGCCTGGAAAAGAAGTATTTTGCATTGTGGTTGAAAAACTGAATGGGAAAAAAATAATCTCATTTTCATGATATTCTTCAATTGAAATGGTGTCAGCACCTTCAACTGCAAATTGATTCCTTGACAAAAAAGAGAAGCATCACAACTTCATAAACATGGTGCTAGTTTTTTGAAGAACCTTGAGACACAATTTAAGGAGTGTGAAAAGAATTAACAAAGAGATTTCTTAGCATCAACATCGGTGTTAGAAACCATATCACTAGAAGTTTGTTCCCTACCACTAAGACATAGGACTCTACCTGTAACAACTGCTTCTCAGTTTAGAATATTTCAGATCTCCTCCCAGTTACACTGGCAGTCAGCTCCCATTGTCGTTATCTGGAGTTAGGTGTTAGTATCCTCTTTCCTCAATATCTGAATCTAAAGTACAGAGAGGGTTACTGAGGTCATCTGGAAACAAACTACAACAGAACAAAACTGACTGTAACAAGATAGACACAACTAAATTTCTTCTTTCCTTCTCACACCGGGGATTAAATTCTGCTTTCTTTACATGACAACCACATCTTTTTTTTCTTGCACACAATTGTGTGTGTTGGGAAAAGATTTCAATATTCTGGAGTTCCCATTTTTTTTAGAAAGGATAGATAAAAGACTTTGTGTCAGCCTGTTCAGAGACAGAAACTGAATACATCACCTGGTTCCAAATTTCACATACTCCAGACATACAGGGAGCGGAAGTTCTGGCTCTGTGATATTATACAGCATTACACTGGAAAAGAACATCCCTGATTTTTCAGATCAACAGTTCCTGCAACAGTGGTGTCTGTGTCCAGCTGTCTGGATTATCCTAACAGAGGGGAAACAATGGATAGTGACTTAGTACTGTGGGAGCCAGACTGGGAGCACTGGGCTGTTTGCTAGAAGTGCACATCAGGCTGTGGCTGGATGTTCTTGGGCACCTGAGACCCCAGCACACTTGACCTGGGCAAGATGTGATAGACCTCGTTTTGGGAAGAGTTGCCACTCAGGTTGTTTCTCTGTACCTGTCCCATCCCCCAGCTTTCTGCTTCTTCTTTCCCCAGCTGGTCTAGGCTCTGGGGGTACAGCTCTTCCTGACTGGGTTCTTCCTCCTGTGAACCAGAAGAAAGAGTGATTTGCAATGTCAGCAAGCTACCAAGAAAAATAGCAACACTCCATGAGAGAGGCAAGGTATACATGATACTTAAATATCTTCCCATTCTTTCAGAAATTAGTACAAGCCTGCCTGTCTATTAGAGATCCAACAAACTGTTTGCTGCAATACACTGATGAATGCACATTCAAGCATTGGACAAATTAGGAGAGATTCATCCCTTTTCAACCTCTACAATAACATTCACAGAAATGATGTGGCAAAGCAGATCTGTAAACAAACATTTGAATAAGCTTTCAGTTACTTTCACGTGAGAAGTAGGACCTCCCAAAACGTTCTTTCAGATGGGAAGGTATCACAAGACCACTCTGCAAAAGGGAGGCTTCTGACTCAGCTAGGTCACTTTGTGCTGTTTGGTTATTCTCCCTATTGAAGCCATAAAAGCATGAAGTAATGACATGGCTCCCACATGCCTTGCTGCCTTTGACTTTAAAGCTGAAGACCCAACATACACCGATTGACTGGATATAGACAGTCTGGCAAAAGTCATAATTCTGCAATGAGATGCTATAGGCACACCACTAACAATCTTCCACCACATACGTGATAAATAATCCACAGCCAAAATGTTGTTAAGATCACAGTGCACAACACTGCCATGAGCTGCTCTTGATGGAAAGGACAGTTTGATTTTTTTAATGTCTGAGAATAAGCATTTATAAAGCAACTGAAGAGAAGTGAATTGCATCCACTGCCACAGGACTGAGCTTGACCTGAAAGGAGCCAGAAGCTGTGTTTAAAGATACCATGGTTAACTGAGGGGACAGGAAAGCAAGAGGTTTTGTGTCACTTTGCTTAAACCTAAAAAATGCTGACCCTACCCAACCATTTTTGTCTCATGTTAACAGGGAATGGAAAAGTGAATGATAGCAGGCCCTTCCACACAGCAGGGCTGGTCACCTGGTCTGAAGCTGGTTCAAATGCACAGTGAAGGGCTACTGACCTTGCTAACATCATCCAATGGTTTGCACAAGTCCTTCCTCTTCAGCTTGTTTCTTTCTGGCACATCAAGCTTGCTCACCACTGCATCAATCTTGGAGCCAATGCTGTTTATGGATTGTTCCAGCTGCAGCACACGTTGCAAGAGGCTGGGGGAGACATGGAGAGCATTTGTAAGCTTTTTCGTGTAATGACTAGTGGGATTTGCAGCAGACATCTCATGGACAATAGGCCAAACTTCAAACAGGAGTGAGTGAATGCTCCCCCTCAGATAACTGATTTATACCCACTGAAGACAGAACTCCCTGCTGCACTGTGTTTTCATCTGTAGTCAGGGTTGTAATCTGTAATTCTGCTTAGGATGTCAAGACACAATATAATTCCATTATTATTATGGACCTGCCTCTCCTCTGATATGGCCCTATGTGCTTATCTCAGTGTTTCTCAGTAGCAGAATCAGGATCTCCTGATTCTCTGTGCTGTATTTATCCTGTGCTCCTCCTGTGGAAGAAACAGCCAAGTGTTATTCTTGGACCTGGAGGATAAATGCCAACTAGGCTATAAATCAAGGATATTTATTCCCACAGGACCTTCTGTAAAGGTATCTACTTCCCTGGCCTAGTTATCTGGGCCACCTTCTGGCCCGAAATATGCCAGCATATTGCCTGTGGCCAGCTGACAGCTGCAGAGGTTATTCAAGACTCAGAAAGCAAAATGTCTTAACTCAAGCTCTTACAGGAACAAGCAAACTACATTACTACAACTGTCCCAGTTATCTCCTGACCTGCTCAGTTACATATGTGCAAGATAAAAGGGACAAGACCTTACTAAAACTGCTCAGCACCACTGTAAAGAGTTGAATCAGGGAAGGAAGCAGCAGAGAATCAGACTCCTCATTTGTAGAGAAGTTAAATTACTGACAGCACAAACATACACTTGGAACTCTTCTTTGGAGACCCAGCTGGCCTTATTGGTGAGGTTATTCCTTGCTTCCGTGTAGGTCAGATTCTCATCCAGGTTGTTGTCAGCATAGGATTTTCCCAAATTTTCAATCTCTGTATTAAGAGCAACCTAGAAGATAAAGAAACTCCTGCAAAGCTGGACACTAACTCTGTGTGAGCTTTACTGTGAGTAGCACAGAGCTTTGCAGGCAGTGATATACTCAGCTGCTATCCAAGCAGCATTGGAACTGTATTTGAGTTGCCTGCTTAGTTTATACCACAAACCCATAGATTCCTAGGCCACTTTGGAATGATCTCTACCAAACAGGTTTCTCTTCTTGCCCTTTTTTTTTACCCTTTTTGCCTCTAGGTCATGCTTCATCTGCTGTTGCTCCTCTTCATCAAGGATGTGGTTGCCATCTTTGTCGAACCTGGAGAAGGCTGCTGTGATCTCATGGTCTGCATGGCCCAGTCTGCAAAACAATAGGAAGAGAAAGCTCAAAGCACAGAGTTACACTGGTAAACTCTGACAGTGTGGGAACATCACTTTTGAAATCAGTCTGTTGTTTCCACCTGCCAGTGACAAACCTAAACACCCCAAATTGGCAAGAGATAGTAAGTCAAACCTGTTTAGAAGAAGAGATTAAACATGTGAGGAAAGATGATAACTATTTTTTTTGAGTCTTACACTGCCCAGATCTGAGCTAACTGCTCACCGAGTCTTGGAAACCAGAGAATTTAAATTAACTGTGTTTCCAAGAAAAGGGCTAAGTGGGCATCCCTCAAGCTGACTCACTTACTCCTTCAAGCTGTTCTTGAAGTCTTCAAAGTCTAGTTCTTTTGTCCCATTCTGCAGTGCTTTCTGCACATCAGAAATCTGCTCCTTCTTCAGCTTCAGCCTCATGAGCGTCCGGTTGTAGCTCTGTTACCAAAGGTGCAAGCAGACATGGAATCATGCAGACAGAACAGTGAAAAGTAGAGCAGAGTGGGCACTGCAATACAGGTGAGCATATGCTAAGTAACACAGGGAGATTTTAAGCTTTCCACTAGCAAAAATGCAACACTGCTGAATGAACCCCATCTCTAAACTAGGATCATTCTTTCAAAGCGACAACAACATGCTAGCCCTCTGCTTTCCTCCTCCTGATTCTTCCTTTATGTCATCTCAGTCCATCAGCTGTTTGAGGTAATGTCTCAAATGCTATTCTTTGAAGAGTAGTTGTTCCATAGCAGAGTTGAGACCCTCCAGGAACTTTTCTGGAGTTTGCCCATGGGAAATCCAAATGTAACCCACTGGAGTTGCACCACTGTAACACACTCAGCTTAGCAAAGTAGGATCTGCCATTTTATTGATCAAAGTACATTCTATCAAGGACTGAAAGAGCTTTGTCTAGACACCACCCTGGGAAGAAAAGTCTCTCAGAAACACTACTAGCATGCTCAAGTAACAGGATTCACCTGACCCCTTCTTTCTCATCTTCTCATTGCCAAAGGATCTGGGAGCTTGATTTATCCCAGAAAGGAACGGTGACTCCTGTGCACACCAAGAAGATGAGTCTGGAGTTGGCAACCACTGTTTCTTTCCAGTAAATTCCACTTTGGTCAGGGACCAAAGCTTCATGATTTAGCTAGAAAGTAGCATAGCTTTCACTATTCATCACCTGCTTCAAGATGTCAGAGAGCTGCAGCTCATCCTTCTGGCTTGAAAGCTCCTCCTTAACTTCTGAGTAGGTGTCATTGATGATGGCCAGAAACATGTTCTAGGAAAAGGGGAAGAAGAGAGATGAATATGCATGAGGCATCTTGCCTGTTCCAGCAGCTGAAACAGCAAGAGACAGGCACAGGTGTCTAGGGCTTAGTTAAACAAGGACCTATTCCCTCATGGGGTATTTCTTGGGCAAATTAAAGCGGGTGAAGGGAAGGCCCACGTCAGCCACACTGTGGTATCTGATGTTTTTCCAGTTAAAGCAGTGGCTGAAGGTAAAGTAAAATACTACCTTTGGTAGCTTCTCGTGCAAAATCTTAGGTTGCATTTGGATTCCTGGCACTGTCTGTTTAACCTGGTTATTATGAGCATCCCTTTGCATCCATTGCCTAGGAAGCCGGAGACTATCCCCCGTGCTTTTTTCACCACCTGCTACAGAACAGCTGATCTGATCCCCTTGGATTCAGCTACCACGTTTGTGGTATTCCCAGTCAGCTTAAGCCTTCACCTTAAAGGATGTGAATATGGCTTTTAATCACCCTAATAATCAAATCCCCAATTGCAATAACATGCTCTGTGGTCTAATCATGCCTACTGTGGTCCATTTGCACATCAAAGCTATCGAAACAGAAACTCCCTTTCTCTCTAAGAATTTGCACTGCACTAACTCAGGGATTGTCAGGAGGGATCTCTCAAACACCACTGTCAATGCAGGGACAAGAAGGACTTTCTTGCTTACCAGGAGCACAAAGAAAACAAAAAACACATAGGTGACGAAGTAAATAGGCCCAAGGACCCTGTTGGCATTGTCAATGGAGTTGTAGTCAAAATCACCGAGAATGATCCGAAACTGGGTGAAGCTGGAGGAAAGGAAAAGCACAAGGTCATGCAAGAGCACATATATTTATACTACATCCTCAAACAGTCCTGAGGTGAACCTGAACCTGCCTGTAGCCCAGATGGACACAGGCACAAGTCAGAACAGGGTCTCTCAGTCTGACGGGTGAGTTATATAGTATTTCGGGGGTGAAGTGAGCTGATCTGGTGAGAGCAAGGGCTGGCTGGAAAATAGAACATGGTTTCCACACAAATTCAGGCTGCCCAGAGTGTGTTTTGTTATAAACAGGAGTTAAAAACAAAACCAAAACAACTCGAATGTCCCTTTATTTGAGGCATTTCACTCATTGAAGGCTTCTCTTGCAAGAGAGTTCGTGAGACTGTGGAGAAGATATTAGTACTGGCCAGTGCTCTTAGACCTTTTACAGATCATAGTCTCTGTAATGAAGCAAGTCTATTGATCAGAAGTTTGCTGATCTCAGTTATGTCTTGAAGAACCTTTAAAGGCAGGACCTGGATGCCAGAGGTCTGTGGAACACAAGCTGAAAACTGCTGCTGTAGTAGATACCTCCATTAACATCACACATGGCCTGAGCAGACCCATGGACTGAAGTATTGTCTGAGGCTGGACCTTAACTCACTTCCCCAACACTTCCTTTTGTGTGTGCTTATCCACCCACTGGTCAACCCCCATCTCAGACATATTGATACATTATCTGTGGGACTTCTCTGGAAATGGATCACTGAAATGACCCTTGTGAAAAATATTCTCCAGTTAAAAAAAAGAGTCTGGAATCTGAAAATCCTTTCTGAGAAACACAAAGCTGCATTTCAGATTCCTTGTTTTTGGACTGTTTAGGGAGTTGGGAATGTTTTCCAGGTCTAAGGAAGAGGAATATTGCATTGCGTCCTCTTCTTTGGTTTAATTGTCCCAATTCAGTGATGCTGAAACATCTCCTTCCAGTAAAGAAATTATTTTTATCTCTTTTGCCTTGAAAATGTCTACTTAATCTGAGTATTAAACAGCATATTTTTAGAAAGCTTCACTCTGAATTTTGTTAGAATTAGCATATTATATAACTAACAGCTTTCACAGATGAAGAGGAGCTGCCATCTCATCAAAATCAGATATATTTATAAATAATACAAAAATGAAGTTTCTGAATTTTAATTCCAGTGCTTAAAGCTATCATCTTGATAAGATAAATGCATTTCTATTGCTTCTCTCTGTGAAAACCCTGTAGCAACAAACAGTAGTTCAAACAAAGGTTTGGAAGGAATAAAGTTCATTACCTGACGTAAAACAGAAAAAAGTTTTCATGCAGCTGTTTTGCAGACACTGAAATGATATGATCAGCAAGTGTATTTGGAAGCTGAGAATCTCAAAATTCCAGAGCTTCTATCTGGGCCTCTTCCTTATTAAAAAAAACCAAACCCAAACACAACAAACAAAAAACCACAAACAAAAACAACCAAAGAAACAAACAAAACCAACAAATTACCCTCCCCCCAAAAAGCCAAAGAAACAAATAACCCCAAAAAAGCCAAAACAAAAAACCTCACCAAATCCAACACCTGAGCGTACCTCAAAACTCTTGTTTTGAGCTGTTTAGTTCTTACCACCAGAAGTACAGAGAAGTTTAACATAACTAGGCCTAAAGCTATCTACACAAATTCCCCAGGGTCTCAGTGACAGCTGGACAGTGACACTCTCCTGTCTTTATGGACCCGCAGCAAGGGAGAAGGTGGCAGAACATTCTGCAAATCAGAAACTAAATTATCAGCTGAGCTGTGATGCTTTTCTGCAGAAAAATATTAAGCCACTCTGCATGTTGACTACCCTTGGTGTACCAAAAACTTCGCATCAAGGGAAAGTTGTCTAAGCTTCAGCAAACTGAAGCTTCTCACTAAACACTCCTGTGGAAAGGCTGGGATTTCCATTGAATTATAGGACTGCAAGGAGTGTCAAAGTCTGGTAGGATCAGCTACTCAAGTCAGAGTCCCTACTGATAAACATCAGACAACCAAAAAATCCACCTGTAACCCTCAATTTCCTCACTGTGTTCTTTTGTCCATGAAGATGTCACAGCTGGAGGACTGAGTGACTTATTAATCATTGTGGCTTTATTACAATGAGATACAACAGGTTTCTCGTTGACATTCCGATTTGCAGTTGGGGGGGAAGTTGGAAAGCAGATGAAATTATTTTCATGAAATTATGGAAACTTGGTTCTAACTTAGACACTTACATGCATTTAACAAAGGTACTGAAGTTTTCCACTTGTGTCCCAAATAGAAGGTAACCCAGTTGGGCATAGGCAAAGAAGACAATGAAGAACATAATGGCAAAGCCCAGGATGTCTTTGGCACAACGTGCCAGTGTGGAGGAGAGTTGGGTCATTGTTTTGTTAAAACTAATATACTTGAATATCTGCAGGATGAAAGAACAGGGACAAAGTTAGGCCAAACCATCCACTAGGTCAGTTTCTCTCTTATATGCACGTTTACTAAGACAAGGGGTTCACTATAGTACCAAAGCTCTGAGAAGAAATTTGGGATAGGGGAATGATGGCTTAGTGTTCAAGATATTTGTCCCAGGTGTGCCACCATCCTCCTGTGGGGTCATGAACATGACTTTCTTCCCTGTGTCAAAGGAAAATGTAAACAGGAACTGCTAGAAGGACAAATGTCTTAAAGCTAATGAGCAGCCCCAAGTACAAAGTGGCTTTCCATTGTGCTTTTGTTGAAAAGCAAAGTCCAGGCCAACAGATGTGTGATTTCCAGTTCTTGAGTGGCCATCATGAAAGGAAAACATGGTTTGCAAGATTTTCCTCCAGAACACTAAAATAGTACAGGATGGACAAAGTTGCACTGTACTCAGCATTTTCTAAAACCACTTTTACACCACAAGGTCTGAGCTCATCTCCCTGACTGTCATCTCCAAATAACTGGCCTCAGAATGCAGATTTACTGGAAAACAGAGCATAAGACTTTGAAAATCCCCTGTTATAGAGCTGTTACACTCATTTATACAAAGGGATGGAAGAGACAACCCCCAAGCTATCTAGAGGAAGAGGCCTAACTGGAGACCTGGCACCTCCCAGACCCTTTACAATACCTTGATCCAGGCAAAGAATAAGTTGACTGCATTCATGTTGTTGTACTGTGTCTGCCAGAATGCCAGGAACTCAAAGTCTGCGTAGGTGTTGGGGTGTTTCAGCAACTCTCCCAGCAGCCTGTTCACCTCAATGGTGCGAAAGATGTGAAACCCAATAGCGACGATGGAGAGCTGCAAAGAGGAAGAGTCTTCAGTGACCACTGTAGCTATGCTTTCCACAGAAATTAGAGTGTCACAGAAATCCTTGGTATTGCATTTCACAGCTGCAGTCTACTCCTGGGGGATGGAAACTGACAAGCCGAATGATGCCCTGACTTCACAGGCTCTCGGGTGCCTCTAAGGAAAGAATTTCCTCGGACAGAAGAGCATGTGTCTGTTTACTCTGCTAGTTCATTTTGGTATTAGATCAAAACATGTTCCCGCTCTTATCTTATCTAGACTAGTTTCCACAATCCTTCATTTATTTTGTCTCTTATACATCTCTGCCATTGCTCTCCCAAAAGAGTCTGCAAAGATCCTCACCAGAATGACGACCACATCCAGGATGTTCCAGATGCTGGTGAAGTACTGAAGCTTGTGGATACGCAGCTCCAAAGTCTCCTCCACCACATAGTAGAAGATGAAGACACAGAATACAATTTCACAGGCAACAATGAAGAAGTCCCATGCGCTGACGTATCGAATAAGCTTGACTGTCCGGATTTGCCAGGAGGGAACGGCACCACCAGTGGCTGGAAACTCAACCACTAACCTTGAAGGGGACAAGAAAACTCTGATAATTACAAACAGGGGGATGGAGGCTGAGATAATTTTGAGAGGCATCAAACTGGAACATGAGCTATCTATCAGACCACAAGTGGAAGAGTTGTGCTTCTGTTTACACAGACATATCTCTGCTGCTTTACTGCCTGTGATATGAAAGGGTGAAAGGTGAGGAGAAGTGTGACTGGTTATGCCAGGAGGACAAAGACTTCTTCCATATAATATCTACTGACACCACTCAGACCTACCCCAGCGGTGGACCATTATAAAATATATGCGTGTTAAGAAACCATGGCATCAAGGAAGATGCAAGAGGTTGAAGAATTTTCAGTGGGACTCAGCTTACCTCAGAACACAGAACAGGTTGATATTTGCATTATACACAGAGAAATCAATGAAGACAACTCGTGTTCCCCGATCCAGCCACAACTTCTCCTTCAAGACTTGCAGGGCTTCAGCACTCTCTTCTCTGGTCAACTTGAGGTCTATGTAGTATCCTCCCCCACTGTAACTGGTTAGTCTTCCCCAGTGAGATGAACCACCCAGCTCCTCCTCAGAATGGTACCTCCACCTGAAACAAACAAGCCATAAGGAAAGGCCTCACCACCCCAGGCTTGGACATGACCTTGTAGCCAGGAGAAATTAGACCATATCTTCAAGGGACAGAACAGTTTTTAATTAAAGAATTGGCACTTGATTCCTATTCCAGATCTGATCCTGGTTGGCTCTTCTTTATTGTTAGTTTTCTAATCTAGTGCCTCCCAGCAGTGACACAACATGATTTGCAATACTATTGAGGGAAAATTCTGAGGTTCATTGGCTATGTCAGTCTTTTCATGGAGGTTACTGCCAGGACCTACTCTATTGCTTTCTACCATGTTGCACACAACCTCTGCTTAGAACACTCTCACATTCATATTTCCTAATGAACAATAGCTTCTCGTTCACAGATAAGACTCATGCAACAAGCAGAGTTATTAGAGATATACAATGCCTTTTCTCTGGCTTCTGAAATCCCAGAGCAGAGCAAATAACATCATCCATGTCATGGATCTGGTCTCAAAGGTCTTCATTTAGCCTCACGCTATTAAAAATAGGCAACAATTTCTACCTAATTTTCCACTGGATTTTTCATGGCTTTTCCAACAGGTCCTACTGTGCCACTCATTCTGTTGTGCTTTTCCTCAAAGAAACACTTGGCCTTATTGATAGACAACAAAGGACTTGCTGCCTCTGACTGCAAGGAGAATTCCAACCTCATGTGAGAAACTCAGCAGAAACTCTTATTTTACCTAGAAGAGACAAATTTGGATTAGATGTACTTACGCCGTTCCATTGATGAGCCCAAAGGAGACCCTTTCCTCCTTCTCTTCTGAGTATACATCATAGCAGCCTGAGATTTCCTCCTTGAAGTCATCATGGACCACACAGGAATTGTTCTTCACCTTCAGTTGCCTCATGCGTGGAACACCCAGCAGCAGATTCTCGTAATAGATATATGACTGAGTGCTGTGTGTTCCCAGGGACTCGTTGTTGTACCACTTTGTCCAGTAAAGATTATCCAGAAGGGGACCTTGTGCATACTGCAAGGGAAGGAGAGGACAACAACTTCTTCATAACTCACACATCAGAGGAATTTTCTTAGCTTTGGACTGAGATAATAAGACCTGACTCATCCTTCTCTGCTCCCCAAGATGGAAAGTTGTAGAACTTGTGTTGGATGTATGTGATGGAGGGGAAAGACCAGGGCTGGTGGTAGAGGAGGGATGCTGGGCAGCAGGGTCATCACTGGTTCCTCACGGGACTGTAATATGGCTGTTACAGGGCAAGAGCCCTACAAGTCTCTGTCTCTTCCACTTTGGTAAGCTCAAGTCTCAAGGAATTGCGTTGGCACCAGTTGTAAATTATGACCGGGTGTGTACCAATCCCCTGGAAACAGTGGGGGAGAAACAATAGTGCCATTGTTCCTCTAGTGTTTTGATACAATGGAAAAAGACAAATCTAATTGACAAACAATTTCTGGGTGTCAGAGATAAGTGGTTGCAATAACTCAATGGCCTTCACTGTGGCTCTCATTATTCCTTCATCATTCTTTGACAGAAATATGTTAGACCCCAGACATTTTTGCCCTTCTTTATTCTCTTTGATAAAAGTCAGTGCAAATTTTAATCCAGTTTCTTCATAAAGAATATATAGATCAGACAAGCCCAGGCATGAATTACATGCAGGTTATGTATGCTGGTCCCAAAATTGCCATGAAAATGGACATAGGCCTGTTACTAAGACACCAGCATGAAGACACTGGACTGAAGGATTCAAAGCCACTTGTACCACAAGGAAACCTGAAGTAACTCACTTGGCCTCTCTGGGCTGGTAGTTCTTATCTGTGCAATGAGGTGATGCTCATACCACCATAATTTCTTTTCATTATGTCCTGCCTGTTCAACTGGTAAGTTACAGGGGAATGGACTCTTCTGGGCACACACAACATTTAGCCTAGCCATTCATCTGGCCACAGTGCTCAGAGGGTTAAGTTATATCTTAAATCAGTGAATATTTTGCATGCAGATGTTATCATAAGTATTGCTGGTAGCTTGCAAAAGCTTGTGGCAGCAAAATGCCTTGCTGAAATCACTAGGTAGCACATTCAGAAGGAACTGAATATCCCAGTCTAGCTGAGATTTTCAGGGTTCCCCATGCTGGGCCATATATGTACTCACCACCCAGAAGTCAGCCATGCTGCCAATGGACTGGAAGGAGACACGGCCATCCGAAGAGGTCTGCAGGAAGAGCTCAGACATCACTTTGGTGTAGTAATAGGCATTGGAACTTGTCATTCCGTATGTCACTAAAAGAAGAGACAAGAGGAGGGTCCTTCCTTATACCTGAATATTGGAGCCTGATATAAATATACTTGTATATTCACTTTCTGCATAGCTTATACTTTCACAGGTAAGCTGAGCAAGGCACAGGAGAAGACAACTAAGGGCTTTCAGCTTTTTTAGGGATTTACAAACCTACCCATTGCATGTTCCAGAATTTAAACTATCAGACTGACAGACTATAAGAGTTTAGTAGTGAGAGATGACAATTTTTGTCCTTGGACTAAATTTCTGAGGGAAATTTTCTCTCTCAGAACAGAACCCATGATCTGTATTTTCAATTTCTGATGTGAAGCCATGAAGGCACAGAGACCACCCTGTTTTCCCAAGTGAAAAACTCCAGGTACGTTCTCATCTACCAAGAAACCTCAACAGGAGCATGTTCTTTTAACTCCCCAGTGCTCCTTTCTTCAGAAAAACATCCATCATGGTGATCACTAAGTACATGTCTTACTCTTGAAAGGACACCAGGAAAATAAAGCAGCTGACGTTCAAGGCACAAACCCCTCAGCTTCTGGATGAGTCAGTCTGTGACAACATGTACGTCTGTGTGTGTGTCTTGGTTCTCCAGGAAGAGTGACTGAAGCACTGTCTTCCTGGGCCAGTGTGATAGTAACTCAGGTTGGTATTGTCTGTCTATCTCTCCTGCCATAGGGTCCATGAAATATAATCCTCCTCGCTGTCCCATGCCACAGGTGCTTATTTGTAACAGTGAATGAGCCTTCCCAAAAACAAACAGCCATTGTTTTACCCACACAAAATCCATTAGCATTAGCATTCAGTACAGGGACACAATAAATTTACCCAAGAACAACAGTGAGAGCTGCCATCTGCTTTATCACCTCAGCTACCCCTCCAGACTCAGAGGGGAAAAATCTCTCTGTGTATTTGATCCTAGGAAGTTTCCAGATCTGCTCTCTGGGTCTTAAACATTTGCTATGAAACTGAGAAAAGACCCATTTTGGGCAGATTCTCCCAGGACTGTGGAGCTAATGGCCAGAATTGATAATATGAATTTGAAAATACTGTTTTAACCTAACCAATACCAAATTGCAGTGGTCAGTAATTTTACTTCTGTGTGCAGCAACTGTTCTTGCTGCAGTGAGTGCACATACAAAAATTTAACACTTATAGCAGAGTGAGGAAGACCAATAACAAAATCTCACATTATTCCCCTCACACTGCACACAGAAAAGATGCCTATGATATATGACAGCTACTTACGTAGACAGATGTCCACCAAGAACACAACATAGACTAGCAGCTCTCTCAGTGTAGTCTTCACATAAAGTTCCCTGTTTTCAGCTGTGTTCTCAGTCAGTGTAGTGCCCCACAGACCTGTTGGGCATAAAAAAGGGATTGCAGAGTTTTGATGGCTATTCTCAAGGGCCATGTGAGAAGCTGTTCCATCAGAACACTTTTGGGAGTTGATTCTTTGCCACTTTTCAAGGCCAAACCACTTTTCATTTCAAAACTTGACTAAGGCCTATAAAAATGTGTCAAATAACCCCTAAGAAGAACAATTCCAACATGAATAAAAGATTTTAGGCTGACCAAATCTGAAATACATTGGCATTTTATTTTGCTAAATCTCTCTCCAGTTTTCTGTTTGAGTTCATTATGGACTGAACTTTTCCTGACTGTCTTTCAGCTTACTCTTTGCAGAAATTCTTTGTCACAAGTGCTCTTGAAAACACAAAATTTCATCTCAGACACCCATATTCCAACAGCTCCAAATCTCTGGTAGGATTTCCGTAGCAGAACTGCATCTGATGTTAGCTTTACAACTATTCATCCTTTTAGTGTACATTGAACCATTAGGCCCCAAATATTTGTCCCTCGCTTACCTAAAACCTCTTTCAGTTTTCTTTGTAGGTCATAAGACTAAATCAAATAACCCAACTCAATATTTTCTGCATAAATTTTAGAGCCAAATTATCTTCAGGATTTCTATCAAACAAGCTCTGCTGACCCCAATAGAGTTATGCCAATTGCACCAGCTAGAGATCCTATTTCTTCACACAAGAAGCAACTCATTAAATGTCACCAGAGTTGATCAATAAGAGAGAAACACTTCTCTTAAAAGAAGCCTTGATATTTTGGGTTTGATGAACTGCCCAATACCATTAGTGTATTTGTTTGTTCTTTTTGTGATGGCTTCCCGTTGTGATTTCTGGAATGTTCCTGAAGTTGAAAGGCATAAGAACTTCCAATTGAAAGCCTAGTGATGGAAGTTGTGTCAATAATACCCATAGTCTTGCTGCTTTCTGCAGCTCCTAGAGAGCTCAGCCCTGATACCTATCCCCAGTAGTATGCAACAGCCAAGGATCAAAGCTGATCAAAGGCCACACATTTGAAGTCATCTCTGGCAGATGACAAAGCACTTTTCTTCGGAACAAACAAAAGTGATATAGTGGTCCGTGCACATTTACTTCTCTCATTTTAATAGCTCTTTGTCATCTCAGCAGATCAGAGAGCTTTTTGCACCATTAACTACCATTGTGACTGTTGCAGCATCCACCATCACTCCTGGACAGACAAACCAGTAACCTGTTCTGGACAATCCAGACCACCAGCAGAAATTAGAGCCTGGAGAAGATCTGGACCAACTCCTGTGGAGGAGACAGTCTCATGTGGTCTTCAGGAATCTCCACAATGTAGAAAAACAAGGGGAAACAACTCACCCATCTGTTTAGGGTGAGTTTTAAATGACTGTCTCCATCCTTAGATATGATTACATTATGTTTTTTTGCAGGTTGGGTATTTTCCATGAGGCAGAGAACACCTGCTATCCACATGTTGGGAGCAGGGACACAGACTTTCTTTGCTTTGAGAACAGAAGTGTACTAGGGTATCTTTGAAATCTTAGTTCGGAGACTTGCCCAAAATGATCCTTGGGGGACCATGAGGCTGGTCTAGTGCCCTTTCAGATTGCATCTGGCAATTGTAAAACTGTATCAGTTGGTGTTTGTTTTCAGCTATTTCTTTAGGAAACATGCCATGGAAATACATAATCTTATACATGAAACATGTCCCCATCTGTGTCTCCTTTGGCACCACATGCCCCTGGGGATGCAGCTGTTTTGGACATGACATTTGGAGTAGAAAGACTGTAGACTAGAAAATGTCCGATCTTCCTTATGGCATGCTAAATAACCATCCAGCACTCACAAGGCTGAGCAAAGGAAAAAAACCAAACAAGATCTAGAAAACAGGCAATCAATACAATTTGTTTGTAAGTCCTGCTTTCCTGATAGAAACCAGTGACTGGTAAGAATTAATGCCAACACCTACATTATCTTCCAAGTTTAGATCAGACTTGCAATCCAGGTGAGTGACCAGCTCAGTCTCAGGTACAGGTGCAGATCCTCTTCCAAAGGCACTGGGAAGCTGGGTGTGCCTCGCTGGCCACTGTGCCACCCAGATACCCAGCAAAGACTGTAGGCTGGGCATGAAACAGCTGAGGTGACAGGAGGCAGGTGGGAACCAGAGGACGCAGAGTTGCTTGGACACCATTTAGAGAGGAACAGTCCTGAGCAGTGGCACTAGGAGCAGCAGCTACTCACTGGTAATCCAGTGCAGTAGCTGGTGAGGACAAGAGCTTAATAATCCAGCTATGACCATCAGCTCCAAAGAGCTATGGACATGTAATCCCAAGAAATCATTTTTAAGCAAAAAAACCCCAAAACCAAACCCACAAACCATCCTTGTCTGTGTGACTTATCTTTAACACTTCTGTTTTCCATGTGAGAGACTAAGGTGATTAAATGGAAGGGAATGGGGAGAACCAGCGATGGAGAGGCAATGAAAATGATGAGCACCTAGTAAAGATGCAAAGGAAAGATGCAAATTCTTCAAGTAAAAGGTCCACAACTCTGTGAGGCTATTAGAAGCCTTTGTTCTGTCTGCACTGGCCTTTGGATCTCATCTTTCCAGGTTTGTTATGCTCTACAGCCCCATTTATCACCCTTGGTGGCAGGACACGCTGCTGCAACAGTCATAGAAGAAGGAAATGCTGTAGTGTCCTGACAGGTATCTTGATTTGTATGCTCTGAATTCACTCCCAGCAGCTCATAAATGGAATTTTGATGTTAAAGTATGGATTTATTTTTCTATTTTAAGCCTCGAATGATGCATAGAAGAAAGCATTTCAGAATAAACCAGGTAAATGATACACTGCCTATGAGCAATCTGGAATTACCCACCAAGCCCACCCAGCACTGTTCCTTGGCCAGGAAAAACGTCTAAAGCCTCAGCTCTAACTTCCATGTGAATTAATAGTGTTAGACTGTAACAACAATGACAAATAAGTATTGATCATAGAGGGGCTCTGCAATTCACGTTCAAGCTATGCTGTTATTCACTCACACATATGGTTAGAGAGTACAGCTCTGAGAAAGGTTCATGCCTTCTAACTTAGGAGACAAAGACCCATTGGCAAGAAAATATAATTTCCACAAGAAATACAGTTTTGCTTTATCTTCTCTGTTTTTACAATATTAGTATTTTTATGCCTTCTATAAGAAACTGTTCAAATAATGCTCCTGCCCAGGGCTGTATCCTTACAGCAGACTTATCTCGTTCCCAGGGTTTTGATTGCCTTTGAATAAACCTACATAATATTTCATTCACCTTTGTTTTTTAAACTGAAAAACAAGAACCTATTTCTTTCAGCTGTCTTCAAGCAAAGCATTATTGATACTAATCTTCTGCATTTCAGTCCTGATGGTCCTAGATTTTCTCTGGTAGATATTTCTATCAGTTCTTAAGTTACTGTAATGCAGGAGCCAGTACTATTCCATCTAGAAAATGCACACACAGTGATGGCTCCTGTGGATTCAGAACACCTAATTTCTGTCCAAAGATCTGCCAGCACATTCACTGCATGAACCTGAACACACCACTAAGTCTTCTACCTTGTCGTAAAGGTAACAGGACAGACCATGAAGCTATAGCAAGACACACAGAATGAGAATGTTCCTTCCAGGTGAGCCAAAGATGATCTCTGGAGTAATGCTATATTGAGGAGGTCCCTGAGCTACACTATGGGATTTCCACCTTCTGCATCCCCTCCCTCCCCATAACATTGCTCTTTCTGAGGACTAATAAATCCTTTCTAGTGAGATGTCAGAGCTTTACCTCGGATTGCTCTGAAGATGTAGAAGCAGCACTTGAGGAAAGGACTTGTCTTCCCATCCACAGCTTTGCTCTGTTCTTCCTGGTATGGCACTGAATCCCTCACCTCTTCAAAGTTGTCATAGGGATTCTCCAGGGTAGACTTGGGGTTGTAGATGGTTTGAATCTTCAAGGAGGTAGAGGGTGAGCCATTGTAAACTGGATTGTCCCAAGCTTTCTTCCCCACTGCCTCCAGTTCATGCTCCTCTGATGCTCTAAAGTGCCTCTCAGCTCTTTTGTTCAGGTGAGACGAAGTCATGACTGGCAGCAGAGATACTTTTTAATTGGAATTGTGAAGGTTGCCTGCCCAGGCTGGAATTGTAAACTAGCACAGATAACCACTGAATGCCAAACAGCCTGTCCGCCTCAGCAGCCAGGAGAGGGCACACCAGCAGCTCCCTACAGAGAGTAAGCATCCTCTCTTTTATATCAGCTCAGCTGCTGACACCGGTCAGAGGGGTGGCACTACCCCTTGCTAGGAACCACCGTCAGCTCTATTATCACAGTAGCATTGGGAACGCCGACAAGTACAGGAGTACTTCTCTGCTTCTTAACAGAAATAACAGACTTAGATGCCGTCGTGAGAAGAGAAGGCTGCTAGGATTCGGCCCCTGAGGATGGGAGGTGGAAGGGGAGGAAGCGGCTGGGATGTGGCTGGACCCCTCGGGCTGCTGCAGCCCGGGTCAGCTGGGGCTGGGACCCGCGCTGGGACCCCGTGTGAGCGCCGTGCGGAGAGAGACCGGACGGGATCCTTTGCTAGGGGTCGGGGACACACGAAGTTTCAGGGAGATGCCGAAGAGCAGAAGCTCTGCTCGTCAGCGGCGGCGGCAGCGCAGAGCCGGGAGGGCTGCGCAGGGGGCGGCACAGCATCCCCTTCGTGATCTCCTGGAGTAAAACATTGGAGTGAACGTTTGTGTTCGTTTTGGAAACCAGGGGCTAAAATCTTCTGCTTTCACAGAATTTCCATTAGCCCTGCAGCGCCTGCTGGCCCTGAGGCAAGTCTAAGAAAAAACAGGATTACACCAGGCAGAACTGGCAATAACAGCAGCTGAGGGGTGTCGGCATTCACCCTGCCCCCGGCCAGCAGCGAGGAGCTGGAGGCCTGTGACTGTACCCTGGAGGGGACGGGCAGGTGGTGGCTTAACCCTGGGATGATGTGCTTGTCTGGGTGATGAGGCTATAAATGAATGTATAACCTAAGCCTGGTCCTTCCTCAAGTCTGAATACATGATTTGGAGGTGCCTCTCCATGGGTACTGAGGGTAGCTATTTTTCTGACGATAAACAGGAAAGCAACATGACTCTTGCACCCACAGAACCACAGGGCTCAAAGGTACAAGCAAAGATGTTTTCTCTGGACTATAATGCTCATACAGGTGATGTTGCCAGAGCAGTTGGGATGTGCAGAGATGTCCCCTAGATGTCGCCTACCTGATGATGGCAGGTGCTTGAACAACAGTGAGACAAGACCTAACTTGGCACAGGGACTGAGAGGGCAGCAGCTGGTTGGAAGGTCACTGGAGGTCTGGGTTAGATCCTTCAGCTGAATTTGGTATTATTAGAGCCTGTTGTGTTTTATTACTCCCTAGCAAAATGAGAGCAGTGGGATGGAATCAGTGGGCTGAATGGACGGAAAGCATTTGCAGAGCTCCCAAGCAGCAGG
>NW_008662423.1:30031-34201 GCF_000695815.1 Acanthisitta chloris
TCCAGTTGCATTCCTAGGACCACACCGCAAATATCCCTGCCCATGCACCAGCAGCATGGCTTATGGTGCAGAGCTGCTGCTTTGGGGGAACATGCAGGTTTTTTCACAGTGCAGCTCCTGCTGCCTGTAGCACAGCACCACATCACATCCTTCAGGGCCCAGGTACATTGCAGATCTGCCTTCTCACTGGCTAGGGCACACAGCAAGTGGTGAGAGGGAGGACACTGATCTTCTGTTATTGAAAGACCAAGTCACACACCTAGCCCAGAAGACAGGTCATGTCTGTGTCACCTGTTTTGAAGAGCCTAATATGAAGCAGAACCACGAGCACCCTATTATTAAGGAAACATACACAATGTTTTTTGCAGGCAGCATGGGGTGACTCATTCAGTTATACAGGTCTGTAAAGCTCCTTTTCAGCGAGTAAACTTGAACTATAGTGCATGCTTCAGTTTTGGAGGGGGAACTAGGTGGGGCTTGAGTTGTCTCTCTGGTTTGCATAATGGTACAAGCACTTCCTTGGTAGGAGGCAGGATATGTGCCTCATTTCACACTAGATAGTGCAGGAAGATATGTCAGCTGGGGGAGAGTATGATCCAAACTTTAGGACCTCATAGATCACCGTGCTGTATGTTACCTTCAATGGAGTTTGATGTAATGCCCTGTGGAGCCAACAGTATTTGCTGGCTAAGGAATGATGCATGTCTGATAGCATCTTTCAGCACTTACCTCATATCTTTATTCCTTCCAGTGCCTTATTCACCAACCTTTCATTCTGGTGAAAACCAGCCAACAGAATTTCTCTTTTCCATTCTTCTTTTTTCCTTTCTTTGTTGAAAACCACTTTTCATCAGGCCTAGAAGAAACCTTTCAGAGGTACTCAGGGAGGACTGTTTCTAAAACCAGAAACCACTATCACAACAGGATTCAACATGTTAGGATAAGACAAAGGAGCACAGCCACAGAAGTTTTTCTGTCAATGTGCCAAGTACACATACCTTTAGACAATATCCTACACTTAAATCCTTAGTGTAAGGAGAAGAGCACCAGGGAGTTCGTAAGTTCCCCAAAACAGCACTATCAAACACTGAATTAGAACTACAAAGCCTTTAGATTTCACGGTTAGAAAAATAATCCATCAATTAATAAAGAGCAGTCACTTGTTGAGACACTGAAGGCAAGTCTGCTTACCAACCCCAAGAGGACAGCCTCTTGGAGCTCACCAGCCACTGCTGAAGCAATCCTGAGGAGAACTTATTTCACCAGCTGAAGGTGATGCTGGGACACCAGTTACAGACTAATTCTCTGCACTGAGAAGAGCTGGTAAAGGACCTGGACTGAAGTGTCCAGCTCTATAACATAATCAGCTTCTACCTGGATTTTGAACAGCCCTTTTAGTTTCCTTCTGCGAGCTTAATTATCATCACAAAGGTTTGAGGTTTCCCAGATATCTTATTCATGAAAAACTTTGTATAACAAGGTTTAGCACTAAGAAGTATACTATAGTCACTCTTTGCTGAAACTAAAACAAAAACAAAAAAAGACACAGCCATGGATAAGTAATTCTATATCCAAGTTCTCTTTTTCCTACTTATGGTGCTATGCTCATTCTCTTAGCAACAATCCATTTTCAGCAGGTTCTCATGCAACACAAGCATTTAGTTCCCACTTCCAGGCAACATGAGGTGAACTAGAGATGGTGGTTATCCCTCTGGATTGCATCAGGGCAAGAAAATGGGAAAGTGGTGGTGACAGCACTAATCAACCATTAAGCATCAGAAGAAAACACTAGACTTCCAAGCAGAGCACTTTGGTGCTGAGTAAGCTGTTTATGCTACATTTTGAAAATTTTCCCAGCACAGTGTATTAACATAGATGTCTTTTCATTACTTTTCATTTAAATTAAGTCTTCTCTGCCTCCCCCCCTTTTTTTTTAATCAAACGGGTGGATTTTCTCTACATTTGAATTATCTGATACCATTTGTATTCTAAGAATGTTCAGAGGCTTAGGTATCCAGCCTTCTCATGAGAGACTCTTTGAGGCAACAGCACAAAAGGTGAAAGCTGCTATCTGCAGAACAAGATGTAGGAACTGTGTCACTAAGCATCCCTACATATCTCCAATCTGTCAAGATAAATCTGTCTGAGCTGGAGAAGGTGGAGAGACAGTGAAGTACATCTTAGCCAAGCATAGATTGAACTTGAGCTATAGAAACTTGTTACCATGTTGTACAACTTAGCAACAAGTTTCCATAAACATTTATATAAATACATACTTTCTAACACTTACATATTCCCTAACACATTGGAGATCTCTCTTGAATTCTTGTACCTGTGCAGTGGGGATTTCACTGTCTGGCTGCAAACTCACGGGGAATGTGCATGTGCAACTCCAGCTGAGCAGAAATAAGCAGGTGTAGGAGAAAGTTACCAGGTCCTTTACAAGATAATAGTTAATTTTCTCTTTTCAGAATATAGGACTAAATTTTCTTGATCTTATAATATGATTTTGATTACAAATAACCTTTACTGTCACTCTATAGGGTGTTATTTTCGTAAACCTTCATTGCAATACATGCAGATGTGCATATGCATGTGTGTGCATGTTACCACACGTACATACACATGCAGCAAGCATGCTCTGTGCTCCTAGGAACTGCCTGGGCCAACTCTGTACTGGCATTGCTGAGAGAAAGTCTGTCTTTGAAGCACTGTAGGCAGGGATGAACACCTAGGTGAGCACCACACCGAAAGAGGCACAAGTTACTTCCTCCTGTGCAATGCAACCAGCTCTGGGGTGGCAACCAACCAGAAGTTCACTCCCAGAGGTGACCCACACTTGTCAGAAGAGTCAGGCAACTTCCTCCAAGGTGCTCAAAGAGTCCCTTTTCCCAGGCTGGGCTGCTATCAGTGCCAGTGGCAGGGTGTTTAGATACAGGCTACTCCTTTGACTCAGATTTAGCACAGCCAGCAAGAAGAGGGACACACACAGCCTGTGTCCTGTGGTATACCACAAGCCCCTGTCCCTGCAAAGACAAAGCAGGACTCAGACCAAAGATTTCTTCCCCAATCCAACTACCTGCCGGATGCAGGGGAGTCTCTGTATAATACCCCTGAGAATACAGCAGGTTTCAAGCTTGTGTTGAATAAGTGTGACGAGAGGAAGGAATGTTGATCACTCTTTTTTGGTTTGCTCCTGAAAGGGCATTGGCTGACTTTTAAAACACCTGTTTGGAAGGCCTTTTCCTCTGAACCCTTTGCCCTAGCCACTGACCATTCAGACAGACCATTTCTGCTTTCCCACAGTATTGCTATGGACAAAGTGAAGAAACAGTGTTATACAACTAGAGAAAGTCATCATGCCACAAAGGCCTTTGCAGGAATCCTTAGCCTCTGCATAGCCTGTTCCCTTAGAGGATTTACAGGTTATAAGAATAGGAAAGAAAATTAAATTGGGCACAGAAGCAAAGAAACTGGATGGATCTTCCATGTCAGGCAAAGAGAGCTCAGTAAGGAAGACCTCCAGACTTCTGTCCCACCAGGTTCCTGGCACATACACCTTGTCTTTCTATAGCTCAACCCCAACAGGAAGAGGTTCACATCCAAAAATTCAATACCTTGTCTGTTTAGTTTCAATAAGGCCTTCCCTAACAGCACTCAGCATGCTTCTATTATAAGGTAGTGCAAAGAATAGTTTAAATCTACAGAAGCAGGAAGACATAGTTGAAGAGAAGCAGCAGCTTATGATACAGTAGAGGTCTAAACTGGGGAATATTGCACTGATGCATAGGCTAACACATGTTTTCTGACTTTCTGGATGAATCCCACGAGGATGGTGTTCAAACCCCTCAGCAATGGGGGTCCAGCCCACCTCAGATGCTTGCACACCTCCCAACCGGGGTGAAATTCTGCAGCTGAAACCTGTGGGATGCTTCAAGGGCCGCAATCTTACACTTCCATTTTTCACTAGGCTTTAGCAACACTGCGGGAGTCAATAGACCAGACTGACTCTGTTTCTCCCCTTTCGTCACCATAATCAGCCATAATGCAAAATTCCCTACAAACTGTGGGGCGTGTGGCAGCGCTGGATCACATAGCACAGAACATCAGCAGCTCGATGGAAGGACAAGGGCAGGACAGGCAGCGCCCAGGCGAGACTGCGGCGGAGCC
>NW_008662424.1:0-2542 GCF_000695815.1 Acanthisitta chloris
GGGCAGCTTCGCGCGGCCTGCGCTGCCCCCGGGCCCCGCTCCGTCCCCTCCGCACCCAGGCGTGGTGTCGCTGCTGCTGCTGATCCAGAGCCTCGCTGGAAGAAGACTATTTGTTCTTGTACCTGAAGCAGGTGATGTTTATGCAGAGACATCTGAATGACAGCAGGAGTGAAGGACAAATCTAATAAAGCCTAATAAACCGTGAGAGTCTAAATGTCATTAAACTTACAAAGATGAGAATCCAAATCACCAAAAAGGTAAATGTCTTCATTAGTCTGATCTCTGAAGACTGTCGAACATTTCATTAATTTATAATTTATGATTGTTTGACAAATATTGAAAAGTATGTAAATATGAGGGGGATAATGTCTTTTCTGCGGGAGATAAGGAAATGACCCAAACTGTACGTGCCTGCTAGATTACACACGAGGTTCCATCTATCTGTTATCAAACTGTGCTTTCCCTTTATACAACATATTGTGCAACTGACAAGTGAAATAGTGCAGATAAACCAATGGTTTAAAACGTAATAAAGACAACAGCCATTTGCATTTTTTACATTTTATTACAAAGGTAATTTACTATGACACATTTCTGAATGTAATTTATGAAAACATTTTAAGGCAATTATATAATGTATACAGCACTCGGAGACACAGAAACTCAGATAAATAATAATCTTATGGATCTTCAGAGACTTTCTTTAAAGCTGAAAATACGGAGTTTCGCAGGAACAGCAGTAAAACATAAAATCATAGAAATAAATGCGGAATGATGTAATAAAGAGGAAATGAGTGTACTTCGAACTGGAATTGCAACATTAGATATTCAAGGAAACAATCTCATCTATTCCAAAGAACTAGATCATCTCAGAATTTATTTTTTTTGGTTCATCTGCGTTGTGAATTAGGCTCCTAAACGAAAAGAGTATTTCTAAGGAAAATGTCATGCATCCCAGTCCTCTTTGATGGACCAAGAAGTGGACGTTCCAGTGGAGATCCCTATGAGGCAAGGAACAGCCTTAGACTCCCTTCGCTCTCCTGTGACAAAGGGAAATTGAGAGTTTATTATCACTCCTGGTCTCGGAGACAGAGGCAGGCAGCAGTCGCGGTTCGGCGCGGGCAGAGGTGGCTGCTGGGGCCGGGGCACAGGGATGCGGGTGGGCACGGGGTGCAGGCAGGCCCGGGCATTGTTCACCTCTGCCTGCCCTCTTCTCATTCCCTCTTCTCATTCCCTCTTCTCATTCCACCGGCAGGAGGGGGGGAAGGTTTTTACCATTCCCCCTCAGCACAGTGCACGTTCGTTCCTGCGCCAAGTGAAGTCAACGGTGAGGTGACCACGGTTTTGGTGGGCGAGGGGCATGAGGCTGTTCCTCGGCGTGGGGTCCCCCCCCCCTCCGCCCGCCCCCTCCACTCTGCTCGGCTCTCCGCTTCGCTGCTTACCGAGGAGAGCAGGGAGACGCCCAGGAGATCAGAGGGTACAACATGGCCAGATAAATGTCTTCAGGTGCCTCCAACAAGGTATTTGCACATAGAGGGTCATCAACCCATCGCGTGCAACTGCCTCGGGTTTGTATTTTGTGATTGGTTTTGGTTTGGGGCTTTTTTTTCCCCAAAAGGCACCCAGTAGACAATAAGCCACGAAGCAGAGTTTTGTAAAAGCCCCGCATTCTCCAGAATGGGCTCTGTGTCTTTGTCTTTACATAAAACAGTGCCCTTTGGCCAAATGTGCCTGTAACAAGCTTGTAAAACAAACCAGAAACCTCAGCTCGTCCTCGAGACTACAACCAAGTTGCTTTATTCCAAAATCTTGCAAATATGTTAGGAGTGTTAGAAGTGGGACTAAAAAGCCCCCTAGCAGAGCTGGTTACCCGCTGTGAGCCTCACTGCCACAGACCCTTTCACCAGACATATTAAATCTCTTACCCTAAGAAAACAGGCACTTGTCACAATTGAAACCCAACGTATTGGGGCAGCGGGATGTAAGAGTTTCGGGAACTTTATATTTTCTTCACAGGTCCTCCCGAGCAGAGGTCCCTAACACACCTCCCCGAGAGGCCTGAAAGGTCTGCCCTGGCTTCAACGTTTCTGAGGGCCACGTCCAGGGAGGTGTTCCAGACAGGTGACCCTCGACGACCTCCCTTGTCCACCACCATCCCCTCGCCCCTGGCCTAGCTGTTTATGGGGCCTGCGACATTATGACTGCGAGAGCATGGCAGATGATTCTCCCCACCAGAACCCCAGTTTTTACTCTCTCCCCTCCCCCCCGTCCGTTGTCCCTCTTGGCGGCAGATCCTCCTGCCAACCCCAAGCCCGGGGCCGTAGGGCACAGGCGGCGACAGCGCTGCCCGACCCTAGGAATCTCCCCCCCGACCTCCCAGCAGCTAGGGCGGGGGACCGTCAGCTCTCCTCCCCCCTCCTTCGGCAGCACGCTATCATTCTTTTCCATCTCTGAAGTATGTGTTTTATTAGAGATTATTTAATTTGATAAGCAGCATTCCCACTGCTCTGAGCAGAGTCTAAGGGGAATAAGGTTTACATGG
>NW_008662425.1:0-1210 GCF_000695815.1 Acanthisitta chloris
GTCATCGCCGGGGCTGAGGGTCACCATCGGGGTGGGTGGCACTGGTTTAGGTGGTGCCTGGACAGAGGGGTACTGGTTTAGGGGGTTCCCAGGCTGTGGGATCACTGGTTTATGGGGTCCCCAGTTTATGGGGTTCCCAGTCACGGAGTTATGGGGTTTTGACGTCTCCAGGCTATGGAATCACCACATGGGAATCAGCAGTGTATGTGGTTTCTAGTCATGAGGTTACTGGTTTATGGGGGTCACCAGTTTAGAGTGTTCCCAGTCAGCGAGTCACTGGTTTTTGGGGTCCCCACAGACTGGGGGGTTACTGGTTAGAGAGTCACTCGTTTATGGGCCACCAGTTCATGAGGTTCTTGGTCAGAAGGTCACTGGTTTGTGGGGTCCCCAGGCTGTGGGATCACCAGATGGGAATCACCAGTGTATGTGGTTCCCAGTCATGGGGTTACTGGTTTATTGGGTTCCTGGGCTGGGTGGGGGGTCATTGGTTTCTGGGGTCCCCAGGCTGTGGGATCACTAGTCAGGGAATCCCCAGTCCATGGTGTCCCCAGTCCTGGAGTCACTGGTTTATGGTGTCCCCAAGCAAGAGGTCACTGGTTTATGTGCTTCCCAGGCACAAGAAGGATATTCCTGACCCCTCCATGCTCTCACCAATCCATGGAGGTGATGCCATCACCCTCATTCCCTTCCCTCTTCCCTCCCAGTCTCCAATGAGGTCCCGGAGCACCCGTGTGTGTCCCCTGTGTCCAACCATGTGTACGAGCGGAGGCTGATCGAGAAGTACATCGCGGAGAATGGCACTGACCCCGTCAACAACCAACCCCTGTCCGAGGAGCAGCTCATCGACATCAAAGGTGGTGGGAAAAGCTGGGAATGGGAATGGTTTGCCCATGGGAAGCAGCTACCTCGGCAGGAATGGGAATAGTTTTCCCATGGGAAGCTGCTCCCTGGGTGGGAATGGGGATGGTTTGCCTATGGGAAGTGACTCTCTGGGTGGGAATGGGGATGGTTTTCCCATGGAAAGCAGCTCCCTGGGTGGGAGTTGGGGTGCAGGAGGTGGTGCGGGTGTTTAGTGAAGTGGGTGTGGCTGCAGTGCCAGAATTGAGTGTGGGGTTGTGTTTTGGGGAGCTGGGAATGGCTTTTTCAAGGGATGAAGAGCATCCTGAGGAGTGGGAGAGCATCCCAAGGGAGAGGAGAGCAGGAAGGTGAA
>NW_008662425.1:1274-1556 GCF_000695815.1 Acanthisitta chloris
GATCCGCCCCAAACCTCCCTCGGCCACCAGCATTCCAGCCATCCTCAAAGCCCTGCAGGACGAGTGGGTGAGTGCTGAGCCGTTCCCAAACAATCCCAACAGCAGGATAAGGCCCTTCCCAGCCTGATGCTGTGTTTTCCCCCATCCCACCAGGACGCTGTGATGCTGCACAGCTTCACCCTGCGGCAGCAGCTGCAATGACGCCGCCTGCCGCGTCATCGCGCGCCTCACCAAGGAGGTCACTGCCGCCAGGGAAGGTGACTCGGGGTGGCACTGGCTCCC
>NW_008662425.1:1653-6368 GCF_000695815.1 Acanthisitta chloris
GGCTGGTGTCCCTCAGCCTCGCCCAACTCACTCTGTGTCCCCTCAGCTCTGGCCACGCTGAAGCCTCAGGCTGGGCTCATCGTGCCGCAGGCAGTGCCATCATCACAGCCCAATGTGGCGGTGAGATTTCTATCCCATCCCTTTTCCCGCTCATTCCCCTTTCCAAGCTCAGCTCATTGCCCCTAAATTCCTCCTCTGGGTGTCCCCCCTCACCCTTGTTCCCCTGTCCCATCCAGGGTGCTGGAGAATCCATGGATCTGGGAGAGCTGGCAGGCATGACCCCGGAGATCATCCAGAAGGTAAAGGGTGTTCCATGTGTCCTCTCTGTCCTCCCACCATGGAATTCTCAATCCATACTCATTCTTCTCTTGTTTTCCAGCTCCAAGACAAGGCAACGGTGCTGACCACGGAGCGTAAGAAGGTGAGCAGCCTCATCCAAAGGTTCTATGGGATGTGCTTTTGGAGCACACTCCAGGAGAAGCTGATGGTTACCCGTGTGCTGTTTCTCTTTTCCAGAGAGGGAAGACAGTTCCAGAGGAGCTGGTGAAGCCTGAGGAGCTCAGCAAGTACCGGCAGGTTGCCTCACATGTGGTGAGTGCCAGGAAGAACTCCCACACGGAGCTGGGAATTTCTTGAAGCTGCTCAATTCCTCCTCAGTTCCTTTTGGGAGTGTTTTCTGGTTCATGCTATTAATTTGGGCTTCTCCAACCTCACACAGGGGCTGCACAGCGCCAGCATCCCAGGAATTCTTGCCTTGGATCTCTGTCCTTCCGACACCAACAAGATCCTCACCGGTAAGGAAGGCTCCATGGGGAATGTGACTACCTGGGAGCAGGTCCTTTCCTCCATGATTTTGGGAATTGAGGTGGGACAAAGGCCATGAGATTCTCCCTCACCTCCCAGCAAAGATGCTGAGCTCAGTGTTTCCTAGGAAAAGCAGGTGAATTTCTAGTTGGTTGGCCCCAGACTTCCATCCCAGCACTTCCTGCTTGGTTTTCCAGGTGGAGCTGACAAAAACGTCATCGTGTTCGACAAGAGCTCGGAGCAGATCTTGGCCACCCTTAAGGGACACACCAAGAAGGTCACCAGTGTCGTGTTCCACCCATCCCAGGTGCGTTTGGCCTCTTCTCACACACCCATGGTGCTCCAGATCTATCTTTGTGATCCCTGTCCCAGCGCAATCTCCAGTCTTCACCTTTGAGGAGCTGTGGGAGAGGTGAACTCATTCCACGGTGACCTTCCTGTGTTGTCCTTGTATAGGACTTGGTGTTCTCGGCTTCTCCCGATGCCACCATCCGGATCTGGTCCGTTCCCAATGCTTCCTGCGTGCAGGTGGTCCGTGCCCACGAGGGCTCCGTGACCGGATTGAGCCTCCATGCCACTGGGGACTACCTGCTCAGCTCCTCTGATGACCAGGTGAGACCCATGCCACCCCACACATCCCTCTGGTGCTTCCCGACCTTCTGTATCCAACACTATTCCTCTCTTCCAGTACTGGGCCTTCTCAGATATCCAGACAGGCCGTGTGCTCACCAAGGTGACAGATGAGAGCTCGGGATGTGGTAAGGATTAGGGCTGCTCTCCCTATCCTGGGGATCCCTGGGCTCCTGGAACTTGTGGGATTTGTTTTGTGGGTTTTGGTAGCGCTCTTGAGTCTCCTCAATCCTCTTTAGTCTTCTCAACACTTCCAAGTCCACCACCTCTTGTGTCTTCCCAACCCTCCGAATCTCCTCAACCACCTGAATCTTCTCAACTTGCCAAGTCTTCCCAACACACTAAATCTTCCCAACCTTCCTAGTCTCCTCAACCTTCTTGAGTCTCCCCAACTCCTGAGTCTTGCCAACCCTCCCAGTCTTCTCAATATTCCCAATCTCCCCAACTGTGTTGAGTCTCCCCAACCCCCTGAGTTCTCTCCATGTCTCTGCAGCTCTCACCTGTGCCCAGTTCCACCCGGATGGGCTGATTTTTGGGACAGGAACGATGGATTCTCAAATCAAGATCTGGGATCTGAAGGTAGGGCTGGCCCTGAGGGCATTGGGGAGCACAGGGGGACACTTTGTGGAGTCTGAGCTGGGTTTGGGACCCTCCAGAGTGGTCACTCCAAGGAGTGGAGAACTTTGGGAGATACTGTGGGAGCTTTTCTCCAAGTTTCACAACCAGAAGGTGCTTGCAGGAACATCTGTTCCTGCGTTAACTCTGAAGCGGAATGATGACACTGCCATGCTGGTGCTGTGATTTCCTCCTCCCGTTCACCAGCTCCTCTCTAACCACCTTATCCCTAGGAACGCACCAACGTGGCCAACTTCCCAGGACACTCTGGTCCCATCACCAGCATTGCCTTCTCCGAGAACGGCTACTACTTGGCCACAGCTGCCGACGACTCCTCCGTCAAACTCTGGGATTTGAGGAAACTCAAGAACTTCAAGACTTTGCAGCTGGATAACAACTTTGAGGTGTGTGACCCTCGCCTCTGTTTTGAGCGGGGTGGGATCAGCATGCCAAAAAGTAATTTGGAGCTTCCTGATCGAATCTTCTTCTCCTCCGCAGGTGAAATCCCTGATCTTTGACCAGAGTGGGACCTACCTGGCCTTGGGTGGGACGGATGTCCAGATCTACATCTGCAAGCAGTGGACAGAGATCCTCCACTTCACAGGTGAGGGATTTGGGGAGTGTGGAATGTGGAGTTGGGAATGGGAATGTGATAGATCCTCTCAGTGCCATGACCATGGATTGTTTTCCATCCCCAGAGCACAGTGGCCTGACCACGGGAGTAGCCTTTGGCCACCATGCCAAGTTCATCGCCTCCACAGGCATGGATAGGAGCCTCAAGTTCTACAGCCTGTAACCCTGGATGTGGGGCTGGAATCTTGCTGGGATTTGGGGTGGGAGGTGGGTGGAATTATCCAAAGTGGGGTTATCCATGTGGGATTATCAGGCTCTCCTCGTCGTAGCTGTGGATGCAGGGGAAGTTCGATGTGGCCTTCCCCGTGCTCCTTGAATTTCTTGGTTAGTTTTTTTCCCCAGTTCCATGTGTTTTCTGCCTTTAGATTGTTTTGTGCTTGTAACTGGTGGGACAAAACACTCTGGTCCCGATGTTGCTGGAAGTTGGAGGCTGGGATTTATGGAAGGAGGGAGGGGAGGGAAGACCGTGCAGGTTTTGTAAGCAGTTTCCTTATGGAAATAAAAACTCATTCCCTGTCATCCCATTGAGAGAAGACTCATGTGAAGGGCTCGGAGGGGGAGCAGGGTGGGATTTGGGGAGCTGTGGGTGCTTCCAGCCCAGGAATGGGAACAAGGAACCCTCCATCCTCCCACTTCCCAGGATAAAACACTCCTTGAGCTGTGCTCTGCACTGGTTTATTTTCCAGCTCCCCAGGAGATGTCCAACAGTGTCTAGGTGGAAGGAGCTGGGAAGAGGAGGAGTTAGAGCTGGAATGAAGGTGTTTTGACGATGAAAGGGTGTTTAGGGAGCAGCGGGCACTCAGTCCTCAGCCTCTCCCCTGAGCTCCTCCCTTGGGCACCTTGGGGAACACAACACGTCCCTGCGAGATGACTGTCCCCACACTGCCACCTGTCCTCTCCTTCAGGGACCGACGTGCTCCTGTGGGGACAAGGGGTTGGCATGGGAACTGGAAGGCAGCTGGATGTCCCCCCAGAACCCTGGGGACACCCACACTTACGTGAGGGCACTCCCAGCTGGCACGAGGGCCGGCAGGGCTCGGGCTGGGCCAGGTGGCACACGGAAGCACTGCAGGAGATGTACACCTGAGAGAGGCACAGTGGGGACAGCATCAGCTGGCGACCCCCAACATGAGGCTTCAAGCCTTGAGGAACCCCCAAAAGCTGGGTCAGCATCAACTGGGGATCCCCAGAAAAGGAGCTCCAAGCCTTGAAGAACCCCCAAAAGCAGCCACAGCTGGACCAACATCAGCTGGGGACCCCTGAGAGCAGCCACAGCTGGGCCAGCATCAGCTGGGGATCCCTCAAAATGGGGGTCCAGTCCTTGAGAAACCTCCCAGAAGCAGCCACAAGGGGGATAACCATCTGGGGACCCTCACAAAGGGGCTTCAAGCGTTGAGGAGCCCCCAAAATCCACATGGTCTCCATGATGGTGTGTCATGGTGTGACACCATAGGTAGCTGGTGGTGGAGTTGGTGCCAAGGTAGGTTTGGGGGGGTTGGAATGGTTTTTTTCAACATTGTGGGGTTCAGGGGCTCCCCCAACCCCATGACCCCCCTCTGACCTCTCCCTCCAGCACAGCCATGGCAGGAGGATCCACAAAGGTGAAGGTAGAGATGACAAAGCGCTGATAGTGGCTGGGGAAGGGCAGCTGTGGTGAGGCAGGGCCCACAGGCACCAGCTGTGTCCTGTAGTTGTCTCCCTCAAAGGGACACCTGGATGTGTGACAAGCACCCTGTGTTGGCACAGGTGACCCCCTCACCTCCATCCCCTCACCCCCCATCCTCACCCGTCCACCAGGATGGGCCACTGGGGCTGGGACGTGGCGTCAGGGCTGGGAGAGGCCCAGCAGTGGTGCAGGCCCAGCACCAATGTGGGTTCTGTCTTCTGCACCAGCCGAACCTCCACAAATATGGGGTCCCTGAGCACCCTCACTAAGGGAAAGTCGGCCACAGGGTGGTAGGAGCTGTAGGATTCATCTGTGGGAATGTTGGGAAGGGATGAGTGTGATGAAGGGGCATGGGGAAAGGGGGGAC
>NW_008662426.1:0-5114 GCF_000695815.1 Acanthisitta chloris
TTGTGACTAATGATCTGTAAGGTCTATTCAAACCCCTAAGAATTATATGATTCTGTGATCATATATGTTACAGCAATGTGCAGAATCTTAACCTTTGCATTGGAAATGTTTCTGAGCTCACAGAGGACACATGCAAGAAGGTCCAGCTGTGCTTTATGACCCTCCATCAGTGCTGCAGAACAGAGACTGTCTTGTTCCCATCTGCTGAGGTCTGAGCAGGGCTGTGCATGAGCTGAGGTGTTACTCAGTGTGTTTGGGAAACCTTAAGCTGAAATATTGAAATGGAATTTAGCAAAACTGGAGCAGCTGAGCAGGATCACAGCTTTGGGCCTGGGAGTCTTTGTGTTCTGTGCAAGTCCCAGTTTGGGTAAGGCCTTTGGGCTCTGCCAATGTTGTGGGATGTGAAGTGCCTGGCAGCTCCTGCATCCCTGAAACTGAACCTAGGCAAGTACCATCTGCCTTTCTCCTCGGGCTGTGGGCTTCAGCCAAAACACTTTGAGGCACAAGAGAAGGCAGCAGCAGCAAGTCTCAACAAATGCCCTGAGTGTGTGGGGTCAGGATGGGTGAAGCAGAGAACCATCGAGGACGTGCAGGATAGAGTAAGTGACCCCTCAGGCCATGTGAGCAAGGACAATGTGCTCATTCTTGCTGCAGGAGCCAGCAGTGGATTCGAGGGAGGGACATTCTGCCCTCCAGTACAGGCATGATTCTCTGGATCTGGCTCAGGCAGCAGCCACAAATTAAACATGCAAATAAGTAAAGCTTCTGAGGAGCAGAAATGTTTTCTAATCAATTTCTGTTAGACAGAAAGATATTATGGGTAAGTAGGTAGTGAGCTCTGCTGCCAGTGAATTAATACATCTCTGTCATGAGCACCAGTTGTTGGCAGAAACAAGTGCTTGGTCTGGAAGCCTCTTTGACCAACTGCCAGGGACTGGCCAGGCTGAGAGCAGAGTGTCCATCTGAGTCTGTTTGACCTTTGGCTCATGGCATATGCTCATGTTATGTCACATTACCTTGTCACAGCACAAAAGCTAAGTGTCATACAGTGCCACATCCTAACCTAAGGTGGCTGATCTAACCCACTGGTGTCAGGTTAGGTCTAGTGCAACAAAAGCAGGGTAAATACAATGTCTTGGATATTATTTTAGCAGTTGCACAGGAACCTGAAGTCAATATTCATGCAAATTAACAGGTACAGCATAATTTATTTGGAACCTCTCTGGGGCTGACTTACTGTTGTTTCCATAGTTCATTTTGCTGTGTGTTGGCAAATCTTTTGAACAATTCTTTTCAGTACTCAGAACCACAAGGCCTTGGAATTCTGCTGCTTAGGACTCCCTGAATTCTTACCAAGCTTGAGGTGCAAAGCAGCTGGCCAATAAAGTGTCCTTGCCTTCTGTGTGTCTGTGGGATGTCCCTGCACACCACGCTCACAGCCTTCTCAGCCTGCCAGTCCAATCCTAGCAGCTCCATCAAGCCTGTGTCTGTTTGTAAATCTTATGCCATCTGAGTGGGCAACCAAAACAATCCCTTGTGCCTTAGAGGACCAGTCACATGTTGCCAAAACCGACTGACCATTTTGCTCAGCTGCCACGGGACGTAGTGTGCTTAGCTGTGAACGGCTGGCAAACAGCTTTGAGTGACACAGAGGTTTGGGGAAACCAGCACCAGTCCATGGGGAGCACACAGACTGGGAAAGGAGTCAGTCAGAGGATATCTTCCTCCCTCGGACTGGTTCAGTGAGCTCTCCAGGTCTCCACAGCCCACACAACGCTGGTCGTCACTAGGGCTTGCATTGCAGCCAAAAAGTAGAGGACAGGCAGTTGTGTGCAGCTGCAAAATGACACCTGGTGGCCCTTTGGGGAGTGGCTCTCGTGGTGTCTCCAGGCAAGGGCAGAGGCGTGGGCAGCTGCAGTTGCTTTCTCAAGACACTTGCTCCTGGGTGTAGGAAGTTTTAAGTGCTTCTAATTGTTCCTCTAGCTGTTCACACCTGTGAGTACAGACAGGTGCAGCCCAATGACTTTGGTTTTGTCACATGACACTAACAGCTTCATTTCCTTCCCTCCTCTGCCTCCCACTCTGTGCTGGGCATGAAGGGAAGAAGGAACATGCAGAACTGTGTCCTTCTGGCCAGGCTGCATGATAGGATATTCCCTTTCCTGTCCCTTCTGTCTCACACATAGAACCACAGAACCATCAAGGCTGGAAAAGACCTCCAAGATCATTGAGTCCAGCCATTGACCAAACACCACCATGCCAACGAAACCACTGCACTAAGTGCCACGTCCAGTCATCTCTTGAACACTTCCAGGGATGGTGACTCCACCACTTCCCTGGGCAGCATGTTCCAGTGTCTGACCACCCTGTGATGGCGTGAAAGGGGTTTTGGAAACAGTGGGCAGCATTAGACTTCTTCCTGCTTTGAAAGTCTGGATGTCATGTGGCATTTGACAGCAAAGTGCCAAAGAGAAGCAGGAAACAAGACAGGATTTAAGAAGGGAATGAGGCTTCTGAGGTAGCAACCATAAGGACCAGCTCCATTACATGTCAGATCTTTCTCTGCCAAATGCTGAGCATCTGCAAGCTTCCCAGGAGCCCAAGAAAGCAAAAGCATTTGGAAGTTTCCAAAGACTTCTTGGGGATACTCAACCTCCTTAAAGACTAGAGTTCCCCCCTCACTCCCTCCTCTTGCCTTCCTGTTCCTCCTTCAGTGGAAATATCTGATACTTACTAATGAAATCATTAACTGAGTTAAGCATTTTAATAGGCTACGTAATTATAACCCATGGTCATGAGAAATGATATGGAGAGGAATTAAGAAATGAAACGTTTCCCAGCCCTGCATAGCACGTGACCTTTGATGCATAGGCCACGTTTCTGTCTCACTCTGCACCCTGAGGGCACCACTTCCCTTCAGAGATGCTAGAAAGAATGTTAAGGTTGCACTTGTGATCACATGGCTGCGTTGGAACGATCCCATTCCAGACTTCCCCTGAAGGGTTTAGTTACAGAGGTTTGTGCAGTTACACCCAGTTGTAAGCCTGGGTCTGCTGCTGCAGCAGCTGCTTCACTCGAGCATCTCTGCTCCCAGCCTAGTGTGCACAAAGAAACGAGATGCACCACTCAACCAGGCAGCTTAAAGAACAGAGCTGCAAACTGAACCTCCTGAGCAACAGCTCCTGTGCAAATATTCTACCCTTCTGCAGCACGGCAGGTCACGGCTCTGAGCTATCCCTTCAGTCTGGGAAGAAAACACGACCTTAGTTCTTTTCATTATTCAGTTTAAGTTACTCAGTTGTGATTTTTTCAGTCGCAGCAACACATTGAAAAGGATCCCCTCCCTGATACCCTCCTGTTATAAGCTGGGGTCAGACTGATCCCTGCCACCCTGCTATAAAGCTAGAGGTGACACCTGGGTTCCAGTGCAGCACCTCAGGGTTTAGATCACCTTCAGTGAGAGCTAACTTTGCCTTCTAAACATGTAATTGTTCTTAGTGAAAAGAAATCTGTGAGTCCCTCAGAGCAGCCACTGATTGTGGTATTTCAGCAGTAACAGCCACGCGACCAAGTGTTCTCAGTGCTCACTGACAGATGGACACTGGTTACAGAACAGCAAACAATGACCATATCCACATGAGAGTGGGAAATAGTTCTCTATTTTATGAGCCTTCTGCTGCTGCACAGAATGAAGGAGAAACGCTCCTTTGACTCCATTTCATACTGATACTGACAGGCCACAACTTCCATTTGAGTGAGGAGTGCTAAAAATATGAAAGCAAGAATGTCCAAGCTGTTTTTATTTGTTTATCTGCCTATTTGTTTGCATCTAATAAACCATCAGAACTCTGTGGGTAATGTTGTTCTCTCCTGATTTCACAGTGTTTCTCACGAGCACAGAGGTGGCTTAGCTGCCTTTGTGAGCACACTCAGGCTTATACTTCTGAAGAGTAAAGTGTTGATCGGTAATTGTCTTGATTCTTACTGCAAAAAGTCTCAAGGATCCAGCTGAGCTGAAGTGAAAGGATGAAGCACAACTGGAAAAATGATTGCAGAGCTGTTTGTTTATGTGTTGACTGTTCAGGAGTTCTAAAAGTAGCTAAACTGTTCCTCTGTCATTAAAAAGAGCAGGTTAAGCTAAACACACACAATTAACAGATCTGTCAGAAAAGAATGATGCCAAACCATCCCTCAGCAGCAATTGTCAGCCCTGTCTTGCACCATCCACAGCAGAAACACTCAGGACTTCCACAGAATCTTTGTCTGTGCTGAACTTGATTCTTCTCCTTGTCACATCTGCACTGTTAATATTTGAGGTTCTAAACTGAATTATTTTACTGATTCTTACTCTGTAATCAGGGAAAAAGGAAAACTTCCCAAACCACAAACTGCAGAAGTGTTCAGGACACACTTTGCAATAAGTTCACTGCTGTGGAGGTGAATGGTCAGACTGAAATCAGAAACGTCCTTGTGCCTGAGTGACTTCTTCCAGCTGCCAGTGCTCCTGGGCCACAACCTGTGAGTTTTATATCCCTCTTTGTTTACATGTGTTTAAAGCAGGAGTTGTGCTGAACCAGGTCCTGCAATTAGAAACACGAAGCTGTGCTTTTATCTGAGGCCATGGAGAGTCCTCAGAGCTACTCGCTCGACCCCGACAAGCTGTGGGAAAGAATTTCTGTGGCGCTTCCCACTCGTTTCTGATAACGAAGCTGCCTCTTCAAGACCAGCCAAACTCTAGTAAAGGTGAGAGACATTCTCATATCTATCAAGCAACCCAGAAGAACATGTATGAAAGTAGCAGCATGGCTTTTGTCTTCTATATATAGGACAACATTCAGTGCTTCAACTAAGTGAGCACTTTTGCTGCAACATGTTGGCAGTTGGAAATCCTGTGGGGAAACAAGCTCATGGCTTCATTCACCTGCTAGAGAGCTACCACAGCTCAGCCTTAGCCAGCAACCTCAGTGGCCTTGAGAGCTCAATGATTACAGGGTTTACTCAATGATTACAGGGGTATCATAGTCACAGAGTGGTTTGGGTTGGAAGGGACCTCAAAGACCATCTAGTCCCAACCCCCTGCCATGGGCAGGGACACCTTCCACTAGACAAAGGGG
>NW_008662426.1:5275-6481 GCF_000695815.1 Acanthisitta chloris
CTGCTTGTCCTATCACTACATGCCTTTGTAAAAGTCCTTCTCCAGCTCTCTTGTAGAGACCCTTTAGGTACTGAAAGGTGCTACAAGGTCTCCCTGGAGCCACCTCTTCTCCAGGCTGAACAATCCCAACTCTCTCAGCCTGTCCTTGCAGGAGAGGTGCTCCAGCAATCTGTTCATCTTCCTCAGGACTCGTTGCAATAGGTCAATATCCTTCCTGTGCTGGGGGCCCAGAGCTGATTGTGGTAGTCCAGGTGGGATCTCACTGGAGCTGAGCAGAGGGGCAGAATCTCCTCCCTCATCCTGCTGCCCACGCTGCTTTGACACAGCTCAGGGCACACTTGGCTTTCTGGGCTGCAAGTGCACATCGCCAGGTCATGCTGAACTTCTTATCAACCAACACCCCCAAGTCCTTCTCCTCAGGGCTGCTCTTGATCTTATCTTCACATGCCTTTCATGCCAAGGCTGCAACAAAGCGAAACATGCCTTGTAATAGCAGTATCTGGATAAGAAGGTGAGCCTTCTCTCTTAGGTCTTTTCCAACCTGAAGAATTCTGTGATTCATTGTCATAAAGTAATTTAACCATGTCATAGTTTGTAACTTAAATGCATGAAAACAGATAACAGGGTTTGGAACTCTCATGCATGGGTTGTTCAGGGCGAGGAGGACACTTCCAGCACATGAAGACATCTAATGGAATAGAATCTGCAGACTCTTTGCCAAGGTGGGATTGAAAATCCCAGTGTTCTGTAAGGGTTTTACTTGTAGTCAGACCTGCTGAGGAACACAAGTGAGATTTACAGGCAACAAAGGAGACCCTGCACATACCCTCACAGAGTGTATCTCTGTGCCACACCACAGTTATGGCAACACAGCTGTTTTCATGCTGTGCTGTGTCCTATCTGACTATCTCAGCACATTATACACAGACTCCACCAGTCCACTCAGTTCCTAGACATGGCCTTGTATAGCTGACTTTTTCCTGCCTCTGGAGAACTCCAAGTCCTGAAGCTCTGTTGCCTCTAGGGCTGTGAGCTGTGGGTTTTTCTCCACTCAGGGTGAAATGAACATCTCTCATTTTCCCACCCTGCAGGAGAACCTTTGGCAGTGTCTGTGTCATCACTTTGAATTCTGTTCCAGCTTTCCTACAAGCTCATTTGAGTTTGGTGAAATCCTGTGGGGAATCCTCAGTTTTAAGTTCTTCCTGC
>NW_008662426.1:6504-32637 GCF_000695815.1 Acanthisitta chloris
AAAAGAAGTGGGTCTCAGATGCCTCTTAAGAAGAGATCCTATTTGGAATCTCCTTCCTGCCAGTTTGCCAGTGACTGCTTTCTTAGAACTTATTTTCAACCAACTCTTTATCTGCCTCAGTGTGAGCCAATGCTGCTGCCTACCACAGCACCCTATAACCAAACTGGTGAGATGTGTCTTAGGTAGGTGGACTCAGTTTGTTAACAAATTGGCTGAACCACTGGGCTCAAAGTGTGTGACAGCAGCACAAAATCCAGTTGTCATCCACACAGCAGAATTCCTCCAGGGTTAATACTGGGTAAAATACTATTTGTTATTAACAAGCTGAACAATCAGTAGAGTTGTGGATAACAGACAGCAAATCCTGTGCCTGTGCTGGGAAGAAGAGGAGCCAACATTGCAGTACATCTCTGGAGGCCAGAGCTGGTGTTCAGGAGATACTGCAGCGTGAAGGGATGGGCTGGCAGGTCAGTGTTACTCAAAAACAAATGTAAGATTTCCATTCCTAGTGGGAACTCCCCATGCAACAGGACAGAGTGGGGGCTGACTGGGAGGGAGCAGCTTTGTCCATGGGAGCAGGAAGATCCAGCAGCATGCCATGGTGGTAAAGGAAGGGCAGCCTCAGTGCGCTCTGCAGCTCTGAAAGGAGGTTGTAGCAAGGTGGAGGTTGGTCTCTTCTCACAAGTAACACGTGACAGGATGAAAGGAAATGGCCTCAGGTTGTGCCAGGGAAGTTTGGATTGGAGGTATCATCTCTGGAGGTGTTTAAAGGATGTGTAGATGTGGCATTTAGGGACATGGCTTAGTGGTGGACTTGGCAGTGTTTATTGTTGGGCTTGATGATGTTAGAGGTCTTTTCCAACCTAAATGACTCTATGATTCTCCTTTTCTCCCTTAAGTACAGAACTTCTTTCCCCCTGAGAAATGTGGAGTCAGACGAAGTCAGAAATGGAAGCCCAGGACAGGCAGTGTACAAGCCCAGTTTAGTCCTGGGTGCCTTTCCAGGGACAAGGGACCAAAAAGGCAGGTCTGGTGTCACTTTCTTATTAAATCCAAGTCCTCACCAGGATCTGCCCTTTCATTCCTAGACAGGGATTGCATAAAACACTAGATATACACATTTGCCATGATTCATTACCTTTGTTTTTGGTCTTGGCAGAGCTCATTTGGATGTTCATCAGGACTCCTGTACACACACAGGAACAAGTCATCTGTGGGCCTTAACAACCAGCTGGGCTCACATTCTGAACTTAACTGAAGGTCTTTGTGGAATCATGGACTTAAACTAGAACCACATTCCCACACCTCTGTGGCATGAACAAGCCTCCTGCAGTGTTTGGTCTGCTCTAGACAGGCAGCACACCAACATGAGGTCTTTGATAAAGGATCTACCATTGTGCCTTTGACCAACTAGAGTGTCTGTCCCACCTCAGAGAAGCTGAGGTCTGAGTGTTGTCTCCCCAGGAGACACAAGGTGCATGTTTGCCAAGCCACATGGTGTCTGGCTTCGGTAACCGCTCATGCCTGGTGAGGACTCAGGGATCACACGGGACAGAAAATCAAGGCAGAAAGAAGTCTTCAGGCTCTGAGAGCTACTTTTGGGATGCTGTCTGATCTCTGATGCTGCGGCACCCAGCATGTTACTTATGGTGATCCTTAGGCTCAGGGAGCCCCAGCCTCAGCATGGACCCAGATGTGCTCCAAATGTACTTATTTTCATATGGTCCTTTTCCATTTCTCCCTTTTCCAAAGGCTCAGTTCACATCACAGACAGGGGAGCTATATTAGTAAAGCTAAACTTGGACAAATACCTTCAGAAATCATGTCGCTAAAATATAATAAATTATTAGAGGAGTAATTTGTATTCAAGGTATTTTTAACTGCATGGGCTGAGTGGGACTAGACTCATAACCCAACGATTCAGGCAAAATCTGTATCCAGGCTCCTGCTCAGAGCCACGAGGAAGGTCATGATGTCTGGAGATTTCCAAAGCACTTACCTATACTTGTCCATCCACTGATGAATGTTTCTCTCAGTCCTGCCACACTAGACTTGTCTGCCTGTGGGATTGGTGAGGCTCAGACCTCTGAGGATCTGCACTAAAACCAGCTAGAGATTGTTCTACTTCAAACAATACACACAGAGTTGTCTTCCCCAAAGGATGCAGAACCAGGTCCCCCAGTTCTTGAGCCACCACCTTACACTATGCTGTGAGATGGAGGAGCTTCACCCTCATCACGGCTCATTTCACAGCTGTGGCTATTTCACTGCCACAACTTCCTAGCCTGGTGCTTTGGGCACATCTGGACACTGGGAAAGTTGCTTTCTGATTTCCATTTATAGAAACATGTAAGCAATTTATATTAAGCATTAATTAGAGAGAGTCTGCAGGACATTTCTCCCTTTTTTGGGGGGAGCACATGACAGATTCAGCACTTCTTCTTCTTCTGTACTTCAACAAATACCAGGAGACAGGTGACTACTTATCCAGGCAGACTGGGAAGGGGCTGGAGCCCCAGTGAAAACCAGTTTGGGTACCAGTATTAGCTCATGGCTGCAGATAGACATTGCTCTGACAGCAACAGACCTGTGCCTGTGAAATTCTCCCTGCTGGCACTTGTAAGCACCTCAGAGTTCTCCTGCACCTCAAACAAACAGTGACTAGTGTGGTGGATCTATGAGAAACAGGTTTTGCAGAGCTGAAACTGTGTGTAAATGTAGACTGAATCCAACAAATTATTTCAGCTGCAAGAGATGAAAAATATGTTGAAATACTGAAATATTCTATTTCAGTATTTTGAAGGAAAATGGTTTGTTTCAGAAATTGCACATAAGAGTTCTGCTGTAATTTCATTTAACCACTTATGTTTTTAGCCATAAAAGTCTGTTTGAACATTGACAGGAAAGGAAAGAACAAAGGGCTAAGAGGGGACTTGACTCACACACATGAGAACCAAAACAAGTTAACTAGAGGTTGAAATAAATACTTCTGGCTCACTCAAGCTGAGGTTCTTTTGTGTACTGAAATAAACCAAGAACCCCCAGAGAATCTGACTTGACCAAATTTTGCCTGTGACACTTCTCAGCAAGGCCACGGTTTGGCCAGCCCCAGTGTCCAGCAGGAGGTGGGGGAAAAGCCAAAGGCAGGTGGGAGGACAGACAGGCTCTGCTAATGCTCTAACTCTCACAGCCACAGCAGGAACCTGCACTGGGGGTTATTTAGCTCTTTCTGTCCAGGTGGAAATCCTGAGCACACAGAGCACAGTGGAACTGGGGGAGAAACACTTCTGTTTGTTCAGCTCCTGTCAAATAGTGATGCTCAGGTGGTGTTTTCCTTGCAAAAACTATGTATTTCGAACACAAAGCCAAGCAATGTTTAATACCATTCTGAAAAACTGATTTGTACAGAGTTTAATTACATTTATTACGGAACAAGCGAATGGCAAAACTTTCTTTAGGTTCCTCAGAGCATTTCAGATATTAGCAGGCGTTATAGAGATAAGGATAACAGGATTACTAGGGATGACAATACCAGACAGCAGAATTAAACCCCACAATTAATATGGCTATTACTATCACTTCAGAACGATGCTACAATCTATTATGCTTTCCTAGCCAGTCAATGAAGTTCTCTGTCCCACACACAAAGGATCTGCAGTATCATAAAGTCATTATTGAAAGTATGTCAACCTCTCAGAATAAAAAAGGATCACTGGCAAAAAAAAGGCAAATGCAATTCACTTACTCAACACTCACCCAAGTGCTTTGTAAACAACACAGATTTGTAAAGGCTTCTCACTTCATGCTGTACACAGATCTCTGGGCAAATATTGGTGCTTCTATTTCTCTGAATGTCCAGATCAGGTTTTACAAGCAAAGTTTTGCTGGTAACCTGCAATAGGAATGTGACTACATCAACTAAAACCATCAGGACTAACAAGGAAGGTATCCAAGCCTTACAAGATTTCTTTCATTGTGGCTTATTTATGGTTTCAGGATTCACTCGGACCAATGACTTTTGAAAGTGCAAACTAGATTTGACTCTCCTTACCTTATGCTGAAGGACAGGTTGGTTCCTGAGGCGGTTCAGGTTTTCCCACATTAGAAGGGAAGCAATAAGGCACAGAGTGAGGAGTGATTATCTGGTGATAACCTCAGCTTCCTGAAACTGCTTTACTGCAAACACAAATACACTTCAGACTGGTCATTGGATGTCACAGGCACGAGCATCTGACAGAGTTTAATCCTTCCCTTCAGAACATTAAATTCATAAGGCTTTTTTTGTCTAAGCTGTTTTTAATGTGCAAGACTGCACGCACTCCAGAGACACTGTACTTGGCTGCTGCACACTCCTCTGGGAGATCAGTTTACAAGCACTGCACAGTTCTGCTAAAACTGCTTCTCTACAGCTCAAAATGCCAATAGTATATTTTCCCAGCCCTGTAAACACATTTTGATACACAATAAAAACTCCAATAGTAGCTGTAAGACACCTCTGGGGGGATGGTTATTTAAGCAATAAGACACAGTAGGGTGTGAATTATGGTACAATAATTCCCCACCAACTGCATTGCCAGGCATGAGGCCAAAGGCCAAGGGACCAATGAACACACTAGGTGTGAAACATGACATCATAAGTCACACTCTGGAGTGTCTTACTGCCACCACAGAGATACTTAAAACATGTTTTAGCACAAATCCTTTTCTCCTATAGTATTATATTTTAATGGAACAGCCCGAAAAATCTTTCCAAGTAGAAAGTTTGCCTGGAATTCAAACCAGAACTGAAACAGACCAAACCAGACCAGATCTTATCTCTCCTGCCATTTCAGTTTGTCCTACTGCACTGTAGGAACATGCTCAGGGGTGAGAGCCCCAGGCCATGTATGTCTTACCCAAGGCTGCAGAAAGCAGCACAAAGACTTTCTGCATGGAGGAAAAATCTACTTTGCTCTTTGACTGGAGAATCGGATTGCCTGAATCAGACTTGCATTGGCTTCTCCTGTGTAACTACTGATGCTGCTGCTAGGAAATCTTCCTACCTGTTTTCCATGCTTGGCTCACACTGCTGCACTGGGACACAACAGACTGAAGTTCCTCAGACCCCATGGAGCTCCTGCAGCTGAGGCTGCTCACAGCTCTGGCACAGCTTTTAGCAAGGACTGCAGGTAGCACAGTTTGTATTTATGCTGCTTCCCATTTTGAACTCCTTTGGCAAATGCATTTTGTCCCCTCTGGGCACTGCCTCACTCCAAGCACAGCAGTGGCAGCAGTGGCAGCAGTGGCACCCGGGTGCACGCAGCTCTGTGACTGGTAGCAGCAGCAGGGACCTTGGCACGACCTGAACTGGCTTCTCAAGCAGGTTTTACAGCTTGTCCTAAGCCTCCAGGCTGCTGTGGGCAGCTAGTGGGCACTGGGGCTAGCAGGAAGGCAGAGCTGTGTGCTGAGGGCACGTCTGTGTGTCTCGGGCAGGGAGGTGTTCAGCACTGCTGGGCAGATGTTGCTGTGGCTGTGAGTGATGCTGTGCCACGGAGGGACACGACCTGCCTCTTGGAAGCAATACAGTTGTAAGGTCAGGTTAATTAGCTCTCTTGCATCCAGTCCTGGAGCCATTCCATTCTGCTCTCACTGAGGGATCTCTGTGTCCCTGGTGATCCGAACAGAAAGGCAGGAGCCTCAATTCCTCCAGGCACAGCCTCATTCTGCTGTAATTGTGCAGCAGGTGATGGTTGTATTCTGCATGACCTCACCCACAGCAGTTGCCTGTCCCTCCTTGGTAAAGTCATGACCTGTGGCCACTTCCATCAGCCAAATGAAGACTTGGAGCCTAGAGCCCTCCTTCCCCATGGGACAGAAATGGCTCATCTTACAGACAGGATGTTCATGAAGCCAACGGGTTACAAGGGAAAATTCTGAGCTAACCTGGTGTCTGCCCCTCCTTGTTCACTCAACTTTTAACCTCCAGCAAGAGAAGGTGCTTAATTCTGCCTACAGCTTCATGATACTCCTCAGAACAACTTGAGTTTCGCTGCTTCCCTGTGCAAACAAACAAATGAGAACATGAGTGTTTATGCTATTCAGCCTGCTCAAAGCTTCTGCCAAACATGATGGAGAAACCTGCATCTCCAAGGATTTTTTTCCTGTTCCAACAACTTCCAGCCAAGAGTGAGCCCTTAAATCTAGCTTACATTTGACAATATTTGCTTTAAATCCACTTGCAAAACTGGAAACACTTTTTCCTGGATCCCAATAGGAATGGGACAAACAACTGAGAAAATCTTTCACTCTGGTTCCGATAGTCCAAGAACTTGAAATAAGTGGCCCCAGAAAATACCTGTGAATATATACAAACTCCACCTTCTAGTGGCAAGGCAGCATTTCCCAGTGCCAAGCAGGAGCTAACAAGTTCCCAGCAGTGTCTGCCAGAAGCTGATGTTGCTGCTCAGAGCTCATGTGCACCAAGTGGAATGCTCCAGTGTCTGAAGCCATTTCATTACATGAGCTGTGAGGCACAAACACAGCACTGCACCACCCTAACAAGGACATAATGCTTTGATATACCCATCTGTGCGAAGCCTTCTGGCTTCTAACAGCAAATCACAGCCCTGTTTTGTACCTCACTGCCATCATGCACCTTTCCACCAACACCTGACCTCATGCATAATCAGGTTTGACTTGCAAACCACACACACTCCCAACGAGGGTCTCATTATTTCACACAACCCAGAATGAAGTAAGGTTTGAGATGTAGCTGCAGAATTCACAGTTGAGACATTCAGAAACATAGGTCCACTGAAAAGAAGCGATGGTAGAATTCGTGGCTGTGAACAGCACCAAATCACTCCTGCAGCAGGAGCTCTGCGAGGACTGCAGGGTTGGGTTTGAGAGAGGATACTGCCAGTTCTGATCAAACAACACAGGGTTGAAACTGTTTGGTATGTTGTTAAAGATAAACTATAAAAGAAAAATGCAAGTACTGAATTTATTACCTGTATTTTGGAGAAAGAATGACAGCATGAAGTTATAAAACACCAGAAATAAACATGTAAATCATCTCCATGTGTGCAACGCCAATAGAACACAGACATCTGCAAAGAAATATATATATGTGTACATGGAATATAATAAACCCATCCATTAGGGACAAGAAACATCCTCATACTGTATAAAACAGCTGTACAGTGTGCACACAGACTGCCCTGATCTCTTTAAAGTGTCTGTCAGCCACTTCTCCCCATTGTCACCTGCCTGACACGGGTCCTTCACTGTCCGTGGGAGAAGTGCCTCGTACTGAGTACTTACAGTACTAAGCACCAAGTACTTGTAGTGCAGTTCGTCTTCACATGTCTCTATGTACACAGGCACACACACACACAGCCCAGGCACACATGGACGTGTGGCTGTGCACAGGAGAAGCAGCAGCACACACAGGTACACACACACACACACACACACACACACACACACACACACACAGAGTCTCGGGGCTCACCCAGCTGCTGCCACAGCCCTGCACCCAGCCAGGGGCAGAGCTGCTGCCCCTGCAGGGCAAGGGCACCGTGTGGCTCTGCTCCCTGCAGTCTGCAGACACTCCTGGGAGTCAGATGGTCGTGTCCCATATGCCCGAAGAGAGTCTGCTGCAGGAGGAATCCTCTACCTTCTTCAGCAGCGTCGGCTTCTTGCAAGGGGGTGGAGGTGGAGCTGAGATTCTCTGCTCTGTGTGGTGCAGGATTTGCTGCCAGTCTTCTCTCTCTTCACACAGCTTTCTCCTCCAGTCTAGAAGCTCTTGCAGAGCCACACTCTCATTCTCTGAAAGCCTCAGCTGATGAATAACCTGTTGAGAAGGAAAACAGAATTAATGATAACAATAATGGTGATTGTGGCCAAACTTCGTTCTCCTGGCAGTGCAAAACTGCAACGTCTGTGTTGAGTGCCACTTCACACAGGATCCTCTGCTCTTCTGTCACGCATGTAAACCTGTAGGCAGGACCATTTCGGGTCCTGTTTTCTTACCTCCCTAGCCACGAGCTCAGTTACATGCTAATGATATGTAAACAATAATGACCTTCAATGAAGTAACTTCCCTTGAACTCATGAGACATGTTTTATGTTGGCAAGCCCTGAGCGAGGAGGAACAACTTTTGGCTCTCCATGCATCATTTGCAAAGGGCACCAAGGAGCACTATAAGCTGATCCACACGTTCTGCTAGGAAGAGGAGCAGAAATCCTGAGTTTGCTGCAGTGTGTGCTGGCTCAGATGTGCTGTTGTCAGTGGCTGTAAGTGTTCCCATTTTGGTTGATGCTCCGAAGAGAAATGCATCAACCTGTGACGTGTGGCAGTAACATGCACTGAAAGTTCAAGTACAGCTTTAAATTCTGCATTTTTAAGAAAACAGAAGAAAAATGGAAAGTGTTTGAAGGACTTCATTAAAATACATCTCAATTGCACATCACTATGAGGTCAAAAACCTCTTTGCTTTCATATTTACACAACAGCTCATCTCAGCAGCTCAGACGAGAATGAAATGTGCCACGGTTGTTGCTAGAGGGATATCAGAGCCCTACTGTGTGCCCAAACACACTGCCTTTTTAGAGTTTTTGTTGTTTGTTGTTTTTTTTTCCCAATGGGGTATAAAAGATTAGAAGACAAATGAAAACTTTACAATTAGAAATAGTTTGCCAAGAAAGGCAGGTCAGGCAGCTTTGTCCCACAGAACAGCTGTGTGGTTTGTGAGGTACCAAGGCTTACTCTGGCCAGTTCTGTACATTTTCTGTTGGTTTTAATTATGGGCATAATCCAGTTTAGAAAACACATAGACTTGAATGCGTTCTTCCCAATTCAGATGTCTTATCTGCACCTAGACTGTAGGCATTCCATGAATCTGCACCAGCTTCTCAGAGAGATGCTGAACAGAACACCAAGCTTTGTCAGACTGTCACTGCCAGAGGCTCACATGGAAGAGTTTCAAAGGCAATTAATCCAAGACAAGACTGGGCACTGGCAGATAAGCATGCTTATAAGGAAACAGGTGTTTTGAGACTCTTACTGGATGTGGTGACCACATTTTGACAGCACAACTCGAAGTGCAGAAGGACTTTGAGCTGAGAGATGGACACGTACCTGGGGAGAGGCAGTGCCAGTGCTGTTCCAGGGAACACACACAGGGGCAGGGGGAAAGGGAGCACACTCTGCCTGGGCAAGACAATCAACAAATGCATCCTATTTATAGCTTACAGGCACTGAGGCAGCTTTGCCATCCTGACCCTGCTAATGCAAGCTGAAGTTAATGTTCAGTCAGCAGTTTCACTACAAAGCTCGTTTTTTTTTTTCTCAGCACTTCTTTTGACTTCGGTGTTTTTATTACAAAGGCAGATTGTTGTTAACTTCTATATTCAATTAATTTCCCAGTGTGCAGTGGAAAAATGTTGGTCCAGTTCACAAATAAGTACATCTGTTACTGCGGTTTTTTAAACAGGGCTGGGAAAATATCTCAAACCTTTATTCGTTATGAGATCGATCTGGTAAGTAAGCTGGAAAATTAGCTTCAACCTGGATGAAGGACATGGGATGAAACTGCAGCTGAAATGAAATGGGGGAAAATGCACAAGAAGTGGCAGAGCTTTAAGTGAACCAATTAATTTAATTAGCTCTATTTGAATAATATGCTGTCTTTTCTCTTTCTATTTATGCTTAGATCTGTAACAAGCTAAAGAGCTATTATATACACTGATTACAGAGAAGATTTGCTGAGTAATTTGACATGAAGCACAACCTGACCCAGCAAGCTGTGACTTGTCATTACCATCCTATGCCTAACAGGTGTTTGTGAAGGGTGAATGAGGAGTGCAGGAATTCATTACCTTAAAACCACTCATCTCTTCAATGAACACTAAATCAACAACTTCAACCCACTGTACCAGTGGCACCAACTGCAGACCAGGGTTTTCCTACTCAGTGGTCAACCAGACATGGTCAGCACAGCACTTGGGCTAGACCACAAAAACATACAGCATTTGAGTACTTGGCATTTAACACTGCCACAGGGTGGAAAACACCTTGCTGTGTTTGGTATCCAGAACTCTTACTGAGCCAAAAAGGAAAGTGACAGGTCAAAGACAGCGGCACACGACGGCAGAGCATGCGGAGTTACCACAGCTGTTCACGGGATGCTGCAATGGATTGAAGCAGTCAAACAAGATGCCTATTTTCCACTGCAAAATATGGCAAGATGAACAAAATAAACTTGTAATGAGCAGCCCAGGGAAGAGAGCCCAGGAACTGTTCCTCTCAACCCACAGCCCAAACTACCAGGCTGCAGAAGCAAGTGCTCTCCTGGAACTAGGGATTTTGGGTGGTGACAGAACACCAAGGACGCAGATCCATCAGGAGATGCATGGAAGGACTTTCACCATTATCTAGAGGTTAGAGCACACTGGGCAATCAGAAGATATGGATTTGACCTCTCTCTATTGGGTCTATGAAGAACATTTTCCCCATTGCACTGGCAGCTAGAAAGGAGCTGATAACACACCAGTGCTCTGGCTACTGCTGAGCTGGCACATTAGCAGTGCTGCCTCTCCAGCATTCCCACCTCGTCACTCAGCTGGGGGTGGCAAGATCTTGGGAGGGGACACCACTAACACCAGTGACCCCAACTGACCAAAGGGATACTCCACAGCACGTGACACAGATGAGAGAGAGGAGGGGCTGGGGGACACCCACTGTTCACAATGTTTGCTCCCTGGGAAGTGGTTGGGCATTGCTTGCTGACCAGAAGTAGAGAATAACTCTTTCATTTTGTTGGGCTTTTTCCTTTGCTTGCGTGCACAACACCTTCACTTTTGCTTTAGTAAACTGCTTCTATCCTGACCCACGAACCCTGTCCTGTTTCAGAGAGGAGTGATAGAGCAGCTTGGTGGGCACCTGGTGTCCAGCCAGGGTCACCCCACCAGGGAGGTACCAAGCTCCCACACGCTCAGAGGACACTGCAGCAGCAAGAGGTGGACTCTGAACACAGGGCAGAAGGACTTTGGCTCCTGTGCTTTGTCCTGTCCATGTCCCATCAGTAAGCCAAAGTAAACCCTTCCGAGTGAATCCCTTGTGGTTTTGATGCACAAACCCCACTGCAGACAGAGCACTTTGCTTGTATGTTGGCAGCCAGGGAAGTCTGAGTGTGTGATTTTGGCTGGTGAGTGATTTTGGCACTGAGTATTGCACAGTCACTGGAGAATGAGCCCCTGAATTCCTTCTGGACCTAGGCAAACTGTGCCTAAGTTCACCTTACAGCCTAAACCAAACATCCAGGATTCCACCAACTTTGTCTTAGAACCAAGATGAGCTGCTACAAGGTAAGTCAATAAATTATTTCAATTAAATCTATTTCATAGGCTAGTTAAAAGATTCAGTGAGTTTTAAGTGTAGAAACTTGAAGGTTCACATTTCAAGTCACTTGTGGCAAAAAATATGGCAGAGAAAATGATTAACAGGCCCATGTAAAACGAACTCTGAGTTATTTAGAGATGTGGCTCTAGAACCTCAAGAAATTTACACTGCAGTAAGAGATCAAATGCTGTAACTTTGCAGAGGATATTTTGTACATTCAGAAGTAACAGAGAACTCATATTGTCTGTCTGTGTGTCAAATGCAATGAAGTCTGAATCACCAACCTATGACTGAAGGGCTCAGTTCGCCAAACAGAGATTTATTCATTTGCACTGGTAGATTCTCTGGAATATTTCACCTCATTTTGCTCCCTCACTGACCAAGTGTTGGGTTTGCCTGTTCAAACATATGTACTTATTACTCTAGTAATTTGTTTTCATTTGTGACTGCATTGATTTTTTTACTAAGAGGCACCAGAAAATGAAAACAAGTATTTAATTACATTCTTGGGTGTTAAAACATACAAACACTTTTCTTTGCACAAGATGTAGCTCTTCATGTCTTAATGCAATTCTGGTTTTAGCTGCTTCTTTCAGTTTCAGTGAATTCCTGCCTATAGACACATAGCACAGTAGAGAACAGATCACAAAATCACAATTTAAGGATGTGCAGAGCAGATAAACCTGTGCTCCTGGGACACTGCACTGTGCAGCTCATTCATGTTTCCCTTCTGAGAAATGATGCCAGTTACTTTAGCCACAGACTGGTCACTGCTGGTGCTTTACAGTAACACAATTAATTATTCCATCACTAGTGTTTCTCTTCCATTAGTCAGCAAAGCTGAGGTGCCACCACGGCATCCATGGTGAGACTGAGCACAGAATGACCATGGTTTTAGTCTTCCAAAACTTGACCAGGATCTGAAGAGAATTACACAACAAATTCAAAATGTTGTCGATAAATTAGCATAACTGTGTTAGAAATGACACTGCCTTGGCCAAACCATGTTTATACTCTCATTTTCTTGGCTGCCTGAAAATGAAAGCCGAATGAACTTCAGTCCATGGGTGACTCAGTTACCTTTGTTACAGCCCTAGAGGCAGCTCACAAACCCTCTGGGGACCACTAGTTTTACAGGCAATAATGACAGGAATGTGTCACCTCTCACTTCCCAAACAGACACCACTTCATTCAGTAATTCTGAAGAGAATTCTCACTGCATTGGATTATTAGCATTTTGGTTCACCTGCACGCAGCACTTTCACAAAGATGCCTCTAGCTCATTTCAGGGGCTTTGCCTCTGTTTGTTGTTTTTACCTGATAAGCCTCTACACTTTCTGTCACATCTGCTTTTCCCAACTCCAGAACAGGCACACTGCAACCTCTCAAAGAACCTCAGCCCTTCAGGTCTGAACAGATATGTCAGTTTTTCTGTGTTATTAAAAGAGCAGAAATCAGGAAGGACTGCTTTGCCACCAATCCTTGAATCAAGGGGAGGAAATCTGCTAGTCTGCATGTTATTTACCCATATTCACTGAAATACCCCAGGGAGAGCACACAGTAAGCCAAGGGTGTGCTCAGGAACGCAGGCAAGCACTCAGCACAAACCAACTCACTATGGGATGTGTGTTTGACTGGGAGCCGTGTCAGGCCCCAGCAGGGAGCAGGGGGCAGCTCTGATAAATGAGTCTACACACCTCGAAATCCCAGTTAAAAACCTTCCAATTCCCAGGCAGCACTGGGAGCCAAGCTGAGCCACGTGCAGGTCTTTGCCATCGCAGAGCCACCGCATGCAATAACCTCCTGTGATATGCAACAACAGAATGAGTTTAGCTGATTGGTCTTTTACACTGCTGCTGTTTTCCCTTTGTGTTGGAGCAGCTTCCCAGTCTCCACATGGATGGCAAGGAGAGCATGGCAGAGAGGTGCCCTGTCTGGGGCAGGCCTGGGAGTGCCCTAGAGGAGCTGTGCCAGCATAAACAGAGTTAAATGTGAGATCTATAACGGAATATATTGCACTTGCTTTGCTCTAAATGAGAAAATACCTTTTTCTCCCCAAGTTAAAATTTTTTACCACATTAGAAGAATTAACTTCCCATAGAAGAAGTGTTACACAGGTGACACAACAAAACTGTAACTTTGCTGATATATGAGGGATAATCTTTGTATTTAAAATAGCACTAACAAGGGACTACATTTAGCAGGGGTAACTGCAATGAGGATGAAGCACTGGGGACAGAAACGGGTCCTGAAACATGTAGGAGCTGTGGCAGGCACTGCCCAAAGAGGATAATCTGGGCCATCACTTGTGGCAGTCCCAGCAGCCAGACACCAAGGCACAAGGTTCTGCACTTGCTGATGGACCCACACCATGCATTACCTCATGCCATTTAATCTATAAGGCACAAGTTTCTCACTGCAAGTCTCCTAAAAATAAAGCTGCAATGTGTTTCAAGACCTGAATTTTGTCTGAATGTGACATTACAAAGAGAATTCTTTGGCACTGCTGTCAAAACAATAACCAAAACATAATTCAGGGAGATACACTGATGCAGATCAGTGATGAGCAAATGACATTCTATGTCCTCTCCTGGATGTTATGTGTTTACAGAGGCGTCAGTGATTTTTTTTGTTAGACCAGACTAGCTTGACTGCCACGTTTTGCTGTCCAGGTGACCAAAGATTACCTGCAGCCAACAGGCAAACATGCAGACAATAACAGAGCCTGCTTGAGCCCAGTGTTCAGGCCTGTGACAATGGGCAGGAGGCAGCAACACATCCTAGTCTTGACTACTCATTTTTGAAACTCCTGAGCAGTCAACAAAAGAAGTGATTGGCAACAAATATTAAATCAAGCAGGAACAAAGAAGGCCCTTGAAACCATAATGAATATGCAGCTCTTTCTGAGGGAAGAGGCTGCTGAAAGCAATGAGATGCCATGAAATAAGAGCTTAATATGGCTTAAGCCATAATGAAGCAATAAATACATCCTCCACAAATATGGGAAATTTCCATTTGACACTGTCAGCTGTTGATTCCTACATTACTGCAACCTGCCAACCTGCACCACGGGGTTTAAACACAGAAGAAGAGATGAGACTGCAGATTTTTCAATATAACAATATGTGAACAATAACCATCATTTTTCATCTCACCTCTGAGCACATGGCAGACACACCAGGGTGTGTTGTGTGCCTGATATTACTGAGCCCAGCAGCATGGCAAACTGCTTGTTTATTTGTGCCTCGTCCTGGGAGCGTCTCCACAGGATATCAGTGCATGTGACATCATCTGGTTCCAAGTAAACCAACAGTCAGCAACTCATAGCTAAACTGGTTGAAGAGGCTTTGCACCTTTCAGTAGGAAACTTTGCACCTTTTCTCTGAACCCTCAGGAGACTACTGGCACAGGATGTGACCCTAGAAATGTGGCAATTCCTGCACTGATTTCTGTTTTATGGAACATAAAAGATCCCATTGATACGTGTATGGAGATGAGTATCCTATCTGGAACATCACAGACTTTCTACTCTTTCCTCCTTCGTCCTTCTCTCTTACCACTTCATCACCTTGTGCTCTGTTCTTGGTTCTTTCCCTCCTGCATTTTCTTATCTTCCTTTCAGCTGTTTTTCTCACTTCTCTGGGTAGGTCTGTTCCTTCTCTCTGACTCTTCTCCCTCTTTCTAAATTCCTTACTCCATTTTATTATTTGCCATCTCTCTCCTTCATTTCATTCTTCCTCCACCCTTACTGCTCTGAATCATCCTTTATCTGGTGCCTGGTTACCCCCACTCTCGCCCCACACACACTTATTATCCCTCCAGTCTCTAATCTGCTCCTCACTTCCCATCTGTTCATTACCTCCACGTTGTCCATCTCATCCTGTTACAGACAGACCATGTTGTTTCTTGCTGCCCACGTAAGAAACATGGAATCTTTCAGCTGTCCTGCTTTTCTCCATTCCACTGTATCTTTCTCACACCACTTCCCACTTCAGAGTCAATGTTAATAACAACTTTAAAACCATTTTGCCAAAAATAAAATGACAAAACCCACAGTCCTGCATCTGAGAGAAAGAAGATGACAGGGCTACTTATTGTGTGAGGTGCCAAATATACAGGTTAGCTGTTGTGACTGTTTCACCTGCTGCCACTGCTGCCTTTCCACAGCCTGTCTATACTCCAGTGGTCTTTGTGCTCTACCCCTAGGCACACACACTCAGAGAGCTACTGAGAACAGAGAAGCACTAAGTAGAGTCTGGAGAGGAGGAGATCCCACTGGACTGGCTAAAGAGCTTTGTGTAAAAGAGGTAGTATTTTATAAAGCTCTTTTGTTTTCAAGGAGGTTTTGTGTTTCAGACCCTGCTAAACAACGCCAACATTTGTGGAGCTTCCACTCTGCTTTGGGATCACCTCCTGGACCTTGACTGAACAGAAATGACTCAGTCACAGCAAAACTCTCTATCTAAGCAAGACTGTGGCACACATGACCAGGGGAAACATCATTTTGGTGGTTTCTTTGCCTCTGGAAGGAAATTTTGGCATAAGAACTCAAGACTACAGATCCAGGCACTTGGAAGTCCCAAACTGTTCACACAGATCACTGCAGCCATTTGAAGCAAGAAGTATTTAAATAACTTAGATCCAGTTTGCAAAAGGTAGATTCCCAGTTTCCTGCTGTTGAGGGGAGCAGGAGCTGCAGTGCAGCCCCCAAACACTCTGCATAGAGGGGTTGGATGCAGTTCTTGCAGATGTCATATGTAGGCTTAGCTGCTAAGTAGTTTTTCCCATGAGCTAGATTAGGATATTGCTTCTTGCAGTCCCATTTTACTGCAGGTTTCTAGTGTACAGATTTGAACACATCCTTGACTACAGTGTTTGGGTTTACCAGGAAAGCACAGGAGCCACGGGAGCTGTGGTGAAAACAGTGTGTGGCTCTTTGCTAGCAAAGAGTTTCTTGAAGATCTACTGTGGAAGAAACTAAAGTGCAGGAAACCATTTAATAACTGGTTTCACCCCCAAATTCATGGTTCAATTTCCATCTTCCTTGAGGATGAAGATGATGCTGCAGTGTTACATCCATTAAGTCCTTTATATTTTCATGTGAAACTTAGTTGAAATGTGTAGGTTGAGACACTCAGAGATCTACAACTACAGCCACAAAACAACATGAAGGAAAAGGTCTTAGTTTCAAATTCCATAGTCAGTCGTTTTTTTGGGACTCGAGACCTTTATTTCTTTTGCTGTATGTCCTTTAATTTCTGATGAGCCAAAAATTAAGCTTTATTACTCTTCTGCTTTTCCTAACAAATTAGAATTTTGATCCATAACTTTCACATGAGAAATATTTTCTAGTATTTTAACTTTTCCCCCAATTTTTGCACTTTTTAATTCAATAAAAATTGGCCTTTAACTAACCTTTGCCCTAGAAAATTTGCATTTATGCCCAACAGTGAACTTTCTCACTTTGTTTCCCAGCAGAATTCACTTCAGAGATGACCAGGTTTGCAATGTACAGGTGTGCAGTGTTTAGGTTTGCAGAGTGCAGGTTTGCAGTGTGCAGGATGTTCCAGACAGTGGTGCAGGCAATTAGCACTGGAGGTCACAACGTGATGGTGCCATAAGCCACAATGCCTAAACTTTAGCTGGATGTGTATGAGCCTTGAGATCCTGGGACAAAATGAAATGAACTCCTGTCACCTCAGCCAGGAACTAGCAGGGAGATACTGAAAACCCTATAAATATCAGGACCCCTTGGAAGCTAATGAACCAGTTTTCTTTAGCCACAGTGACAGTCTGGCAGGAAATCCAAGGACCAGGTCTAGGTGTCTCTAGAGCAGTTAGTCAACCAGCTCCTTCACAGCCCTGGGAACAACCTGTTCCACCTCACACACCTGTGCAGGCATCAGTCTGAAGGGTAAGGTCAGGGAGCCTGGCAAGGGCTGTTACAATGGGCTTTATGCTGCCAGAGCCACCAGCAGTGAGCTAGGAAATGCCAACTGCAACTAAACTCAGCCCTGGCAGACACAGGCCATGCCTTGGGAACTCAGGACTGCCCTTCCAGAAAAGTGGACTGAGGACACGAGACAGGAGAACACACTAATGCCATTTAAGTGAAATAAAATAACTTTTTGAACACCTTCAGGCCTGAATTGGCTCCTCAGAAAGTGGTTCACATTTTACATGAAATGCTGAAGAAAAGAATGAAGAAAATATGACAAATTTTATTCCTTTTTCTTCACTTAGTTAGTGCATATCAAACTTAATTCCATGTTGTAATTTTAGAATAACATCAACCAAACAGAAATGTTAAGAGAAACAGTGCAAGCTTCACACCACCACAGCACCTACAGTAACTGACAGACACTCTGACTTTATTTTTGCTTATTGACACTTGTATAAAAATGGTGAAGACCATTTTTGAAGTCTTCATTGCTTTTCAGTACAAAAGGATGATATAAGCATGCATTTATTCCTATGAGGCTCATTATCATGCAACTCTTTCTGGTATGAATGAGTATCTTGAGAGAGAAAACACCTTGGTCCTCTCAGGGTGAAGAGAGGTATTTCCTGCCTGAAAACAGCATCCTCACAATCAGCAACAGTGTGTTTATAAACGTCCCTGCAAGGAAAACCTCCCAGGATGATTATCCCCCCAGCAAAACCAGCTAACAGCAAATTCATTGTTGTCCTCAGCTCAAGACAAACCTGTAGGAGATGTCTGCGTTTTTCAGTGCCAAAATTCAAACCAGCTCTTAACATGCAGCTGCTCTGATTATTTCCTCCTTTACTGGTTCTAGCAGAGCATCAGTGAAATACTTACCTGACTGGTGTGGCTCTCCCTGTGCCTCTGACCTGATGAGCCTGCCGTGCTGCTGCCTGGCGGTCTGGAATACTCATTTTCCTCAGGCAAACCTGGAGCAGAAAATACTGATTTATAATCTGAGATCTATGCATTGACTGATTTCAGCACAAGATGTTTTAGTAAAAACCAAACAAAACAATCACACATTTGCCTGGATATTGACTATTTCCATGCTCACTGAACCTGGAACAGCTCTCACTTCCAAGCACTGGTAGCATCATGAGTGTCCATGCTGGGCCACGCAGGGAGCAGCTGGACCCAAAGAGCCTACAAATAACACACTGCCTACACACTGGCCAGGGATTCCCCCTGTTCCTGGGAACAAACCCAGGCCTGTGGTCTCTGAAATTCATGTCTCTAGATCACACAGGGAGTCAAGAGCAGGTCCAGGACTTATAACTTCATCTCCTCAGTACAGGACTATTGTTTGTGATTCCTGCTCTTATGGTGCTCTCTTGATGCAGGAATTAGCTGCACAAACATAGCTGTGTAAAGACTGTGTGTCAAAGCATACAAGAGCCAGGAGTGTCCCTGTGTGGCCAGGAGAACAACCACCTCTGAGCAGTCACCCAGTGGTGCTCACTGCCAGTGCTTCCCAGCACTCCTGCCGGGGTGGGAAGGCCATTCCCAGCACTACAGAGGATCTGAAGGGCAGGGTGGAGGGAAGCAAAGGCAGAAGCAGCAACACAGTGAGCCCATGATAGGCATTTCTGAGCCCCTCACAATCCAGAATCACAGACACCTCTGTGCACTGGTTCTGGCTGAGCCAGAGTTCCTTTTGCCCACAGCAGCCCTCAGAGTGCTGTGCCTGGGGTGGGGTGGCCCTGGCTGCATGCCACGTGCCCACCCAGGCTGAGCAGGGGGGAGATAACAGACAGACAGGTTTGTGGGTCGAGACAAGGGCAGGGAGAGCTCACTCATCAGCTCCTGTCGCAGGCAAAACAGTCTCCCCTGGGGGAAATTGACTGATCTATTGCCAATCAAAATCAGAGTGAGACAACGAAAAGTAAAACAAATCTTAAAACTCCTTTTTGGTCTCTCTACCTCCTTTTGCTTTCCCCCTTACAACAGTGCATTTCCACAGCTGTGTAACTAGGGACAGTTGGTTTCCACTTTCTTGGTTCTTCTGGATAAACGTCGTCACAAACATGGATCTTGGTCTTCTACATCCTGTGATGTAGGCAGTGAAGCAGGTGGATCCCCTGTGTGCAGCTCAGGAGACAGGTCAGATCTGTGAGAATGCAGCATTGCTGTTCTTTGCAGAGTCTGACTCTGTTCTCTTAGAAATTTAAACCATGTGTTGTTTCAAGGTGGGATTATCACTTTTTGAAGCTGATCCATGGAATCACAGAATCACAGAACCATCAAGGCTGGAGGAGACCTCTTAGAACATCGAGTCCCACCATTAACCTATCACTGCTGGAACCCCTAAACCCTAACCCAGACCCTCCAGTGTCAGATCCAGACACCTCTTCAACACTTCCAGGGATGGTGACTCCACCACCTCTCTGGGCAATATCCCAGTGCCTCAACACCCTCACAGGGAAAACATTTCTCCTCACATCCAATCTGACTCTGCCCTGGCTCAGCTCAAGGCCATTCCCTCTAGTCCTCTCCCTGCAGCCATGGCAGGACACACATCCCCCACCTCCCTCCAACCCTGGCAGGGAGCTGCAGAGAGCCATGATCTATTAGGTATGTTGAGGGCCAAGGTATGATGTCCAAGGTCTCTTGTATATTAGCCTTGTAAATTATATGCAAGTTACCATTACTCCTTTCTTACCTATATTAAATTGCCTGTACTCCAACTTAAAATTCTCCCTAGGCAAAATGACATATTTTTGGTCACATGAAATGCTGGAAATAAATTTCCCTCAAAAAAACCCCCTCAGTTTTTACAAACACAAAACAAATCCCTTTTTTCCAAATCGCATCCTGGACTAATAATTTATTTGCATGGCTTTGGTTTGGATATATCTCACAAAAAGCAACAAAAAGTTATCCAGATTTTAACACAAAGTGCCTTCTTAAAGTAGGTGCTATTCATTTACCTCAAATAAAAGACAGAATGCAAGATAATTGCATCTTCTAGAGCAGAAATCCTCTCCTAGGCCAGCAGCATGGCACAACAGACACATTGCTTCTGCACTGTGCTATTGTACTGCAGGATGTACCACCCACCATGACGTGAGCAGAGGACCAGGTTAGCAGTGAGTTTGTTTGTTCCTATGAGGAGCACTTTGATAAGAGGTCTTATCACAGAAGCAAGGTCTCCATGCACAGCAGCAGGTTGTCACAGACACAGCATGCAGAGGCCTGGTAGAGTTTGTAAAGCTAAATGGAGCAGCTGATTCCATCCTGAGAGCTTTGCTTCATGTACACCTAAGCAAATATTGGGATACCACAGCTGTGCGTTGACTAAGACCTTGCTTAATGCAGCACAAGGTTGAAAGAATCAGTTTAGCAGGGACACGACTACAAGAACCTAAGCTAATCAGGGCTCAGTCTGGAGCACAAACTGCACCATCTGCATTGGGCTTTCCTGCAGCTATTCTCAAGTTACCCAAAGTGACCCTAATTTGGCACCTTCTTGGCAGAATTATGCTTGCTATACACTACTGCTGCAATTCTGTGTCGTGGTGAAAATGACAGCAAGGAATATGAGTCAGTCACTAATGTCTAACTGGGAAGTGGAGTGAAAGAAATGCATTCCATGTTTTTCACACAATCAAGAATATGTCCTTGTCCTGCACAACACCTGCATTCACACCAGCCACCCAATCCTTCACCCACTTAACCCTGTCATGCCTTGCATGTTGCTTCAAAGGGACATCCCACTCTCAACCCCTGACCTTCCTCCTGCACTCCTTACTTCCCCTTTCTGCCTGTTCTCAGACACCCCTCTCAGGACCCTTCAGATAAATCAGTGTATCTCAGATATTGAGATCCAGATCACTGGACGTACAGAAGAGGTTCTGTGGTTCCAGAGAACCTCCAGTCTCATGGGCTCTGCTCCCCCAGAACTGGAGACCCTGCACCACCTGGTCCCCAACATCCATACAGCAAATCAACAGCAGCACCACAGAGTCTGAATCTCTGTGGTCACATGTCGATCCTCAAACCTTCTACCTTCCTCCAGGACTGTGTTCACACACAGGCTGGATCTACTGATCAGCTCCATTTGATGCACTGGCAGATGTAGTGTGACAGGGGCAGCACCAGGAAAGGCAAGATGCAAGGCTCTGTTCCCAGCAGCCCTTGGCCTGTGTCATGTTGACAAGCTCCTTGCTGTCAGGTTATCTGCTGGGACACCTCTCCATTCCCACGACTTGTTGTGTGATGAGCTTAGGTCTGGCAGCAGGTTCCAGGAGACTGTAGCAGGCTGTAGCCCACAGGTGATCTGCTGAGCAGAATGGCCACCTTCTCAGCAGCTGGAGACAGACAGGGCTCATCCCTTCCCTGAGTAACGATGGGCTTTCTGGTGAAATGCACAGGCTCTTACAGTCACCTCGATGCCAAGCTGCATTCACCATGCAGGAGTCCCTTCACACAGCTCTCCGTGCACGAGCAGTGACTTCAGAGGTAACTGGAGTAACCAGAGAGGCTCCTCTGAGGGATAGGGAAGTGCCAGCAGAGCTGGATGCAGAGCACAGTGCAGTGTGTGCCTGTGTAACCACCAGCACACTGCACACAGTGCTCCCTGGGTCCAACAGAGCTGTCTCATCTATCCACCTACTTTCATTGGCACCTGGGTTACAGAGAGTAAGAACCACTACAACACTGGGGGTTAAGGACTGTCAGGTGTCTGGGTAATTTCTCCCTTTCACTACCCAAAGGCTAAGGTCACCTTAGCCACTTGTAGTTGTCATATCTAAACTTTTCCCTCAATGATCAACACTTCTCTATATCCTATCAGGTGTGGAAATGACAAGAGATCTCGGTAAATCTTTACCAGCAGAGTTCTGAGTGTCTCCCACCAGAGGGTCTGCTGGTTTGGGTGCTGCATGATCACAGCTTTCAGCACTGCAGTGTGAAAGGTTTTTACAGGCTTTCTGATTGCTCTTCATGTCTGGACAAGAAATGGCAAAAAAAGCTCTTTTTTCCAGGTAAGAACTCTGGTAGGTGTGGAAGATTTGTGGCAGAGAAGTCACAGTTTGCTAGCACAGAGCTGCAGAAAGGTGTTGCTCTAATAGTAAAAGTAAACTAAGAGAGGCATACATTATACAAAATGAAAAGCAACTTCAATGTAAAATTGGAACTTGCAGAAGTGTTATTTCCTCAGGATTTATGCTTTTAGGACCTTGAAACGTTTCACTCTTTCTGTCAGTGCTCTTGCACCTTATTGATCATCTTGTTGCAATGATCAACAATTTGTCACTGACTAGGAAGGCACCTACATCACAGAGAACCTGATTTGCCACTTTCTGTCCCATTTGTATTGACTGTAGGATCAGAATGTCAACTCTCAGTCCTCCATGCTCACAGGCTTGGAGCTGAACTGAGGAAAATTCCCCAGCAGAGGCAGATTTAGTTCCCTCATGTTCAGCCTTTAGTGCAGAAAGGCTTATCAGTCCACACAGACAAGTCAAGCCAGTTCCACAAACACAGATATGTCTGGACTCAGAAGATTCCAGCCTGATGAGATCTTAGAAAGCTCATTCAAGGCGACACTTCAGCAGTTTCATGCAAGAAGAGCTGTGGGATGAAAAGCTGCTTACCATTTGATACTGAATTGCCATTTTCAGCAGTCACAGAACTGGACAGTGGATTAGAAGACTGAGTCCCATGGTTATTTGCATTTTTATCCTGGGTTTCTGTTCCAGTATCTGTTGCATTTGGATCTTCCCTACTCCTCAAGTTCAGGTTAGTTTCAGCACCTGACACAAACAGAGAAAAACTTGTGAGTTTCCTGTTCACTAGTGGCTTTCACATGTAAGTCAAAAAAAGCTAACACAGAGACCAAATTATTTATCAAGTTCATTTAATTAATCACTAAATTCACAAGTCCAGCACAGATGTGGAAGGTTTAAGTCCGTGATTTTTGCAGGGTGTTTATTTGCCCGTGTCCCACCTGTAGCTTTAAAGCCTGTGGAAGTGCAAGGCAAAATTTCATCTGTATTGTTTCTTTTTACACAAACACCAGTGGCTAAAACTCAACAAGTGTTTGTCTTGCCTCTCTTTTAGATTCTGCTCTGTCGTATTTCACCTGAGTGTACACATCACTGGCGTCGCTGCAATGCCTCTTACCACTGCAGGAGGTGAGAGCAGCAACCAGCATAGCACAGGCTTAGTTTTGTCTTTCATCTCCTCCCCCAAGAAACAACAAGGCTTTTGAGATTAGACCATACACAGCAATATTCCTCCCAGCAGAGCCTCCCATGGCCATTATTAAGCAGCCTCAGGGCCCTCCAGCCATCAGTTGTCACTTCCTATCAAGTCCTAGGATTTCATGCCAGAGCCTTTCAGCTAAATTCCTTCAAGACATCAAGAGGAGGTTTGATCCTGGAGGAGCTCCCAAGCCCTGTGCCATGCACACACGTGTTCAAAGAGGAGGGCAAAGCAGAGCCCTGTCCCCCTTGGCTCTGCCCGAGCGCAGGCAGCAGGGCAGAGCAGCTGCCAGCAGTGCCCAGAGCTCTGCACACACAGCACTGCCACTGGGCTCAGCCCTGCCCTGCCAGGGGCTCAGGGGCAGGGCTGGGGGGGCAGGAGGGACCCCCCATAACACTGCTGTCCCTGGCGGTCCCCATTCCACTCCTGCAGGGCTGAGGAGGCTGCAGGACATGCTGCACTGGGGAGGTCATGTGTTTTCTGATGGATTTCTCTCTTTCTGTGATTCCCCTTTATTGTGCTGAACACACATGCATACTCTTCCCTCGCCATGCCCAGGTTTGGTTCACAGGAGACAGAGCTGAATTTGGTGCTGTTCCCCAGCTCCTTCCACCCCGTCCGAGAGCCTCAGCTGAAGGCTGATGTGCTGAGGCTGACCTGGGGCACTCTACAGGGGACAGTTTTCTCTGTAACAGCTCTCAAAGAAAGAGCTACTGCTTGGTTTCAGTTGAGTCTATGTAAGCTCTGTTGTGATGACAGCAAGAACCAGTGGAGGTCAAAGGAACAGCTGGTAAAACCACCATTGCAGTGCTCATCCTCACTTCCAGTGACACCCTTAGGTCTCCCAAGATATGATACATTCTTATAAACCTGGATCACATGAACGTTTTTCAAGGGGAAGGAAAAACATGTCTTCACCAGGCAGTAGATAGTGCTTTAGATACTACAAATTTCCCAGCTTAGTGTTGACTGCACGGTTGGCTTTTCCTTTTTATGTCTGAACTGAAAAAAATTCTGATTTAAAAAGCACCAACATCAAAAAAATTGACTAAGGAAATGAAAACTATAAATCCATTCTGGTTACCTTTAAATGCTTCATTTCATTGAAAAGGGCTTTCTTATTTTGGTTTAGTTTTCACTTATCTAACCCTGAGTCCTCTGTAACATCTTGTCTAACAAAAGAGCTGCCTTGGTAAATGAAAAAGTTCATTTCTAGCTGTCAGAACAGAACACTTAAGTGTTTGTTATCTGGGTTTCTTGCTCCTTTCCTTGCCCTCGTTCCCTGACCATTACTTTTTGCCAGGTCTGATTGGGTTGTTTCAGTGGCACTAGTTCAGAAATGCATCTTCAGGCAAATGTGCTCTGCATGGCAAAAACGAGGCCAGCCCAGCCCGGAGGAACTGACTCGGAGAGGCAGGACAGAGCCTGAGCTGAAGACACACACAGCACAGCAAAAAGAACATGCCTGATTTAGCTTCTGTATCAGCAAGTTGACTGCAAAATGCATCTTTGCAGCTCATTTCAGATTTGTCTGAAAAGGAAATGTCACTTTCAGATGTTAATAGTCACTGCACTTGCCTATAGATCATAATCCACCTACATAATGACTGTGCCACCTTTTCCATCAGGAGTCCCGGGGGACGTGGCTGGGATCCTTATTCCTCTTGATATCCCCAGGATTTATTGACTTGCCTGTCATCTGCAATTCAGTGGAGAATGAGCAAGTAGAAAGACTTTTTCCTGCACTGCTGTTTGCAGAAGCCTTTTGTTTCATAGGTACATTGACATCTTTTCATGGCATTCATAAAGAGCTCTTGGAAAAAAAAAAGAAGCTGTTTTTTCTCCTTTCTATCTGAAGGAAGAAATACTACAAAGAATTGGGGATAGCTACTATGGAGCTAAGGTGTCATCCTCAATTGGAAGAATGAAATGGTAGACATATATGCAGTGTATCTTAGGGGACAGGAATCTGTTATCCCATTTGCTCTATCTGGTCATGGTAAGCAATGCACACCTTGAGTTTTGAAACAGAAGACTACACAGAGGAAATACACTTCACAGTGCCTTATTTAACTGATCTCGGGGGTGGGAAAGAAGTCTGTATTTTATGTCAAAGTAATCTGGATTATATAAAGGTACTTGAGCTAATTTCCTATTTATAGACATCTTCAGCTCCTCGTTGGAGCAGAGTCATGTGAGTCTACAAAAAAAGGGTAGCTGCATATGTTGGCAAACTTCTAGGAGACTCCTGGAGAAGCCAGAGTGTATCCCCAGCAAAAAAGTACTGCTCATTCATTCTGGGCTTTGTGTAAAATGAGTAAGTTTCTGCAGAGAATCTTTGCTATAAATAGGGTAAGAGGAGGATGCTTTAGTTAGGTACAACCCCTGTACTGTCCCAGTGATGCAAAATTTAACCTAAAATCATTGGGAAATTCAGGCTGGAAGGGACGTCAGGAGGTGCCTCGTGCACCTCTGCTCCCAGCAGGGCCAGAGGTGAGGTGGGACCAGGTTGCTCAGGGTATCAGCCCCAGGGCTGGAGCTGCCCACGCTCCCTCACCGC
>NW_008662426.1:32697-45166 GCF_000695815.1 Acanthisitta chloris
CCCCTCCCCTGCCTGTCCTCATGGACCTTCAGTGCCCACACCCAGCTCTTATTGTCTCGGTTCCTGCTGCCAGAGCTGGTTGCCCTGCCAGGCACAGCTGAGCAGGGCTGTGCTGCCCCTGTGCCCCTGCCCACGGGCACTGGGGGCTGTGAGGTGCCCCTGACACTCTCTCTGCCCCAGGCTCTGCCCACGGGGCTGTGTCCCAGCCCTGGGCACTGCAGGGGGAGCTCACCCCAGTTATCAGCACCTGCCCGCAGACGCTGGGCATTGCCCCAGCACTTGGGCTGAGCAAAGGACTGAGCTGTCACGGGGGATTGCTTCAGCACTTTGTGTGCAAGGACTGAGCTGCCACACCAAGCACATCCCCTGGCACTGCTCATTTAGAGATATAGCCCTTCACTCTGACAGCACTAGTAATCACAGAAACCCGTGGTCAGTATTAACCCATATCAGGAAAAAAAATGAAAAATATGAAAGGAAAACCACCTCAAATCAGGCAGGGCTACTGGAGCACTGAACAGCTGTACAGAGTCTGCTGAAGCCACATTTAGAGGTTGTCTCCTGACTGTACGGGGAGAGCAGGTTCTCCCTAGCTCTGCTCTGGTGGAAATCACACACTCCTCTTGATCTGATCTGACATGGCCATTCTTTCAAGGCACACGTTCCTTTCCCTTAATTAAACAGAAAGCTAAGGATTAGTTCCTTGCTGAGGAAATGCAGCATGTATCTCAGTCCCACAGCTGGAACAATCTCAGCGTAACACTGAACATAACTTCTTTATTCATGGAAATCACAACTTTCTGTAACCAATAATCAAGACAGTTTTAGGTATCAAGACCTACAGCTACTCACTCTGTATCAGTAACTATGAAAACTGGAAAACATAAATTCTGGCAGATAAATTCATGTACAACAGGAAGAGAAGCTTTTTGTACCTGATCTACCATGGAATCTAAAAGCTAAGGGGCTTGATTTTCCCCAAACCTATGGCTGCCATCCAGCAAAAGGGAAACCTCACATCAAGCAGCTTGTCATTACTCGTGCGAATGAGAGAGAACTGATGGATCCTGTTCACCAGCACATGAAAGACAAGGGGCTGCAGACAGAAGGGATTTCTGGTCTGTGCTCTCGCTCTGCCCTAGGAAAGTCAGGAACACATTGAATCCCAGTGCCTGACCCCAGATATGTTTTACATTTGCCGTGGTGAGTGACATGTGAAGTGAAGGGGAAAAATAAAATGTCAAGTCTTCAGAAATGTTGCAGATATTTTTGCTGGAGGAAGGGAAAGGAGGTTTAAATAAGAACAGGTCATTTTGTTTTGGCTCAAGCATTTGCTACTGTGTTTTGTTGCACCTTGACAATTACACTTGGCGTTTCCTGGTGTGCTCTGACTTTCTGCTGAGACATCCCCTCTCTGTGGCATTGGCTACCCTCAGCACACTCTGTCTTGGGTCATTCCCTGTCTGTGGCACTCGCCAGGTACCCTCAGCACACCTTGCCTTGGGTCATTCCCTGTCTGTGCCATTGGCTAGGTACCCTCAGCACACCTTGCCTTGGGTGTCCTTTGGCTGGATAAATGCACATTGCTTCAGAGCAGTTTGGTTTACTCACACGAAGTCACACCATGACCTGCTGTATCATGACTGTTTCTTTGTCTGCAGAGCTGGAGGCAAACAGATGCACCTTGTTTGCTGAGAGAAAGGGAGCAGGCTGGAAACTGTCAGGGCAGGATTCCCCCAGCCTATTAGCGTGTGCTGCCTGTCTCTCACCCTCCTAGCTGTGCTGCTGCTGCCACTGACAGCAGAGGCAGTAATTATTCATCGACTTATCTCACCTCACAAAGCCTTACCCCTCCAGCAGCAGCTGGCTAGGATCCTCCTGGCAGTGATGCTCCTAGGATAGTGGCAATAAATTTGTGCTGTCACTTCCAGCACCTTTTCTCTCTGAGCTGTGTGAGTGCTGCTATCAGAGGGTGCTACAAGCCACCCCAGAAGCCTCATTCAATGAGCAGGTAAATGCAGAAACAGAAAACTTCCCTCCGGGAGGGAACTTGTGAAAGCTCAGTGTGAACACTGGGAAGGAGCAAGAGGAGACACAGGCCATGAAGAACATCCAGTGACAAAACTCACTCTGCTGGAGATAAAGAGCTCCTCTGAAGACTATTCTGCTAGTGTGACAACAATCAGCCATATTCAGAGGATGAGGCTGGTGGTGAGAAGGAGGTAGCTGAAGTGGCTGTAGGAACTCCAAGATCTGGTTCAGCCCTTAAGAACCATCAGCTCAATCACTGGTTTGGAAGCTAGACACGTAAACCAGGAAGATTTCTTCTGCTTCCTTCTCTGATGGACTTGTGCTGGGCAGAAGACAGTGCTCTTATTTTACATTTATTTCAGTGACAATCATTACAAGCTACAAACCTTTCCCTCCTTCCTAGAAGCAATGTTAGGGACATCCCCGGACCAGGCAGACCTTCAGAGCTGGTGGGGGGAGACAGGTAATGCCTTCCTTCCCTGTCTGGAGGACTCTGGATTGTTTGAGTTAGGTTTGTTCCCAACATGAGACAAGGAATGCTGCTCTGAAGTGAAGAAAACAGCCTTCTGCAACACTAGGAATGGATGAAGAACACCTGGACAGGCTGCCACCCCTCCTGCCTGACAGCACCTGAGCAAGGAACACCATTCTAGTGCGGCAGGTGAGCTGGACTCAGACAGTTCATGTGTTTCAGAGACTGGGATTTCATTCACCCCATCTTCTCCAGAGACTGATCTCTACAGGCCTTTCTGAGGTCCATAACTAACCACATAGGGCAGGAAGGAGGGCAGCACTGCTGGGACAATTTCCTGCCCATGAAGAAGCATTTTGTCCCTCTGTGTTCCCATGTTCCTCACCTTTTCGATTCTACTGTGTAGAAAAAGTAGCTGGTTTCACTCTGTAATGGTTTTGTTTATTGTTCAGTATGTTGACTGGCTGACCAAAGGATCCACTTTTTGTGTTTGTGTACCCAAAACCCTGCTGTGTGTGGGGGAAGGAGGAGGCAACTGCTGAGGAGCACAGCTGCCCTTTTTAAACTGTCTTCTCCTAACTCCGTGGATGCAGCAGTTCCTTCTGAAGGCAAACATTTAGAGGTGTTTACATTTGTGTGTGCCATCTCAGTAACACAACAGCCACCACTGCTGGGCTGTGGCTGCTGCTGGAAGGAACTGTGTGATGAGACACTGTCTCAGCTTTCCTCCCCCTCACACACAGTTGCAAATACTGTCAAAACAAACAAACAGAAAACCCCAAACAAACAAACACTGAGTGGTTTGCTACTGCCAACAGCACCACATAGCTCTATTTGCTTTTCCCACAGAATGCTTCTACAGAGACTTCCCAGGATCTCCCCCACACCAGCTCTGCTACCACTGCAACACAGAAGTCTTCGTGTGAGTGACTGCACTGGGCAGATAACTTGTGTGAGCAGATCCTGAGGGACAAACCCAAGGAGTGTTCTTGGCTCATCTGTGCTGTAATCCTGCCCAGCAAACAGGGACAGCTGTTCTGGAAAACCTCTCCGTAACATTCCCACTTGGCTTTCAAAGTGAGTTTCTAAAACCAAAGTTGACTTCAGTATCTCTGTAGCTTGTTTCTAAGTTCCTGTTGGAGGGGTAAAGGGGATGGTCAGCCACACCTCTGTGGACCTCAGAGCAGGAGCATGTGGCTCTCAGAGATGCTCCGTGGTGACGTTCATACAGTGCACAAACATGGCCAACCTGTGGCTAAAAACTGTCACTACATGATGCTGGCACATCAGCATCACCCTGCAACCAGCCCTATGGAAAGAGCTAAGAGAAATAATGAAGTGTAGAACTACAGGTCTGCTTTGTTAAAGGCTTTTTTTTTTGTTTTAAAAGTTTCACCACACAAAGGACAAAAATCATTTTCCTATTTTTCATTTTAAAATTGAGTGAAAACTCAAGCCACAAGAGCACCAAGCTTGAAGGCTCTTTTACTTTCCCACTCACTAATGGGTCAGGGAACAAGCAGCTTGTTCCTGTGACACATGGCCCAGTCAGTGGCAGGCTGTGGCTGAGGAGAAGATTGCAGACTGAGGTGCCATCCTTCAGGCTGCACGGAAGTTCATGGATGTTCGGAAAATAGGAATGGAGTGTGCTGTCTCTAGGCTCTGGTAACGCCTTTTTCTGCTGCAGGAATGGAAACCACACTTACTTCCTCAAAAAATCCCCCAGCATGGGATGATAACTACAGCCAGCAGCTTTGTCTCCTCCCTTGTTGCTCTCTGCACAGTTACAGCTACCCAAGAATGGCCCTTTCCACAAGGACTTGCATTAACTCTTGCTAGCAGAGCTTTAGCTTCCTCTCACTTTCCTGTACTTGTGGCAAGAGGTTTGGATTGAGAGCTGCAAGTAGTCCAGAGTGAATCAGAGGGTGATGACTCTCCAGTGTTCAGATACCTGATCTGAAAATTAGTCACAGAAAGTCACCCTCACCCCCTGGTAATTAAGGCAATTATATAAACAGATATTAATCTTTTTCTGAGAAGTGTTGTGAAGCTTAATTGATTAAAGTTTCAGTGCTTTGAGAATTTCACTCGAAGGATGCTGCAGAAGTTCAGTGCCTTATGCACTGGCTCCTCCAGCACTCCAGGTGACAGGTGGTGGGTGACAGCACAGCTTTCTGCATTGCTCAGGGCAGTGAGTCCTTAGCCTTCGCCACGAAGGAAGCAAAACTATCCACTGTATCAATGAGAATGAGATGCAGATATGATTATTATCTTTTTTAAGCTGCTTAAGAGAAAACGCTGAATGGCTCAGAGGATAAGGGACTGGAGTTTCACCTCAGGAACCCCAGCAGGGATTAATTTGCAGCCCACTGGTGGGACTTGGGCTGCACAATCGCTTGCCCTGATCTGCTGACAGAGGGGAGTCATTTCACTGCTACCAAAGGGACACCTGCCTTTAACAGGACAGTGCTGCCCACACATACACACTACAGCCTGCTGCTTTCCAAGCCTGAGCCAACCTCAATACAGAGCATCTGGCAAGCTTAGTCCCACCCAGGTACGTCTGAACACTGTGTTCTCTGTCAGCTCTAACTATCTGCCTGTGACTTCCAATGCTCAGACTGGAGAACGTGGAGTCGGACACTGAGCTCTGAAGCTCTCTGCCTTAGGAATGCCTCACTTAGGAAGTCAGGGAAAAAGGGTTTACCATAGCTAGTGGATAACAATGATACTGGGCAAATACCTGAGGAGTACTGATACTGTGTTCACAATCTGAAGTCTTCATGCCTTTGCTGTTGTGACTGTATCCATCACTGAACTGTGTTGGAAAGGAGCAGGTCACTGAAGAATGGAAACGCTGCATATCCAGATCTATTTGTACCAAAACACTAACCCCAATTCACACCACCTGTACACTGGTGACCTACACAAAGGAAAGGTCTTCCTAGCTTAATTTCTTCGCCCACCAGACATGGGGTCCAAGCTTGCACATCTTTTCCCAAACACAGAAGTTTGGTACCTATGCCAATCTTTTCTCCACAAGCAGGAAGGAGGGAAAGCACTATGTCCTCATCTCAACAGTCTGAGAAATTCACCAGGTTAAGGTGAAATAACATTTCCTTAGCTCCTTTCCCTTCAGAATGCACATGAACACTCGCTCTGCCAGTCTGAGCAGGGATGATGGGTTAGAGTTTATCTGTCCTTATACTGAAGCTGAAACGATTCCCCTTTGTATGGAATAATTTAACATCAACTATACCAACCCAGAGCAGTAATATTCTGACCTGGCAATCTCAGTATCATTCAGCCATGCTGAGTAACAGAAAACTCTGTCCTCGCCCCACAAATATTTAACATGAAATGCTTAACCATGTAATTGTCTCTTTGTCATATAAACTAACTTACGTGTTGACCAGTTCAGAAATATCTGTACACCCTGCTAGGGAGTGTGGCTTTGTGACCAAGGGATTGAGTTTGGTTTCCTGAGGTCTAGTTTCAAATCTCAGGTTCTTGTCTGTAAACATTTGAGTGGGGCTCTGCACATGACCATTTAGCTTCAATCTGTCTTGCAAGCTAACGTTTCTACTTCCAGGAATCAGGGAGACTAGGAGATACTCGTATGTGCATTGTCACCTATCTGCACTCAGTCTCATTTCACACTGAGTGGAAACAACTCCCTGTCTCACAATACAGCTGTAGTGTCAATGACAGCTCCTCTCAGCCTGGGGGAAATCACTTTATCTCAGTTCTCACCTGTTACAGTTTTGCTGATTTGAGCTGTAAGCTCTGCAGAGCAGAAAACTTCTCTCATTAAATGTGAAGTACTTTGCATGAAACTGCATACTACATGATCCTGAACATTGCTTGAACCAGCAGATGCTACTGTTGTACAAAGGAAAGGCCAGCCTAAGCCACCAGACAGTGAAAGTTGTTGTAACTGGATGTTTTTTGTCACTGCCTTTGTGGAAGAAGATCGTTCTCAGTTCAGTTCACAATAACTCTGCAGCCCATCAGAAAACCACAGATATGTTCCACTGTAACTCTGGATGAGCTTTTCTCATGGAGAGGTCAGGAGCCAAAAGGACATCAGTGTTCTCAGGTCTTGAAATTGCTCCTTGAGGCAAGGGGGAGGCGTGCTGGGGGATCTGTCTGTATTGCACTGATATTGGCAGGGAAGCTTTTATCTCCACGGTTGATGAACCCACACAAAACCTCCCTGACTCTGAAATGGCCCTCAATTTTGCTTTCTGGTTTTAGTTAGGGTTGTTGGTAGGTTATACCTCATGGAGCTGAAGGACACTGCACGTTACAGAGTACTCTATTGCTCTCGGCAATGTCTGCAGCTCCAATGAGTTCCTAGTGAAACTATTACTTTTTACTATATCACCACCTATAAATAAAATACCCCAAATGGCCAAAAGAAAGGCAGGAGTCTCCCAGGGACTGACTATGCACCAGGCAATAGGTGATAAAAAACCCGAAGGCAAGACATGGACAACTTCTAGTTTTATGTAAGTTGACTCTGACGATTGCCAATGTATTACGTTGCATGAAAGGCTAAACAGCATTTACCCCTGAAAACAGCTGAAAACATGAAGCACCTGAACAAAGACAAGTTCAAAAAACAGGCACCAACATTTCCCTGCATTTCTCAGTTCCCCTCAGTCCACCCACTCAGCACTCAATTCTGCCTGTGGAGCCACACTCGGCCTACGGCAGCTTCCTAGCTCATCAAATATTGATTCAGCTTTTTCATCCCATATCTTTCTTGAACTTTGATCTTCCATACTTAGTGCTGTTGTGATGAAATATTTAAAAGTGTATTTTCCATGTGAAAGGTAAATTTAGAAGTTTTTTATGGTAGCCTCTGTTAATGCACTGGCTTCAACCCACAGGAGGCCAAAGCTGAACTCTATCTTGGTCACATTTAGTCGAGAATTGCATTTGCAAAAAAGTTTCATCCCAAAGCAACTTTTTTTTTGATGCAAAGGTCAGTTTTGTGACTTGGTTGGAGTACACTTACCACACTTCTTACCGTGTGCATCGAGAGAGCCTTGAGAAGATACAGCCAAAGAATTTTAATAGCTGCTTCCCAGATAAAAATTTATTATCTCTATCATAAAACAAGATTCCCAACTTACAAAAAAACCTCTAAAAACATTCTACAGATATTTACAGGCAGTGAATATTGTTAAGTAATTTTGCCAAAGCAAGGAAAACTAACTACTGATGTCCTCGATTTGCATAGTTAGAATAACACCCAAAGCATTCTCCTGAGTGGGAGCATGGATGAAGTCCATCAGCTCATGGCTGACTGATTTCAGTGTACAGAAACAGCAAGGTCCAGCTAAAGCTTTTCCAATGCCTGGATGGCTCCCAAGGGTTCTGTCCACCATGGTTTCTCTGACAGCTGCTGGGAGCCTTTCTCCCAGCGTCTCTCATGCCCACCTAGCCACTGACCTCCATGAAACCTGCAAAAACTCAACAAGTTTTGAGACCTTTATCTCCTCGTTGCATTTGGTGCATCACCAGCCCCAAAAAATACATCTACACTGATGCATGAGGCCTGGGCAACAGACATGAGGAGCTGGAAAACATTGCGCAGCTGGAACACGATGCCTGAAATCATGGAAACATGGTGGGATGATACACAACTCTGTGTCCCAATGGATGGCTATGAACTCTTCAGAAGAGGTAGGCAAGGAAGGAGAGGTGGTGGGGTAGCCCTGTCTGTTAGGGAGGTTTTTGCCAAGTCTGTAGTTTGATGACCAAGGACTGGCTGGATGGGTATGTCCAGAGAGTGGTGGTGAATGGTGCTGCATCCAGCTGGCATCCGGTCACTGGTGCTGCCCCCAGGGATCAGTACTGGGCCTGTTCTGTTCAATATCTTTATGGATGATCTGGATGAAGAGATCAAGTCTACCCTTAGTAAGTTTGCAGACAATGCCAAGTTGGGCAGGAGTGTGGATGTACTGGAGGGCAGGAAGGCTCTGCAGAGGAATCTGGACATGCCAGATAGATGGGTCAAGGCCAATGATATGAAGTTCAACAAGGCCAAGTGCCAGGTCCTGTCCTTAGGTCACAACAACCCCATGCAGTGCTCCAGGCTGGGGGCAGAGGGGTTGGAAAGCAGCCCAGGAGTAAAGGACCTGGAGGTGCTGGTCAACAGCCGCTGAACATGAGCCATCACTGTGCTCAGGTGGCCAAGAAGGCCAATGGCATCCCTGGAGCACAAGTCTTAGGAGGAGAGGCTGAGGGATCTGGGGGTGTCTAGGCTGGAGAAAAGGAGGCTCAGAGGGGATCTAATCGCTCTCTACAACAACCTGAGACGCTGTAGCAAGGTGGAGGCTGATGTCTTCTTCCAAGTAAAAAGGGATAGGACAAGAGGAAACAGCCTCAAGATGTGCCAGGGGAGGTTTAGATTGGATATTAGGGAAAATGTCCTCAGGGAAAGGGTGGTCAGGCATTGGAACAGGCTGTCCACAGAAGTGATAGAGTCATCATCCCTGGAAGCATTCAGAAGACCTACAGATGTGCCTCTTAGGGACATGGTTTAGTGGTGGATGTGGCAGTGAAAGTTTTACAATTAGACTCAATGAGCTGAAAGTTCTTTTCAAAGCTAAATAATTCTACGATCCTCCACTGCCTGTTTTGAATATGCTGCACAGAGCTCTGGATTAAGACAAGATGTGTGGACAGACAGAAGTGAAGGAGCAGAGAAAACAGACTAGAGTGTTTCTGACTCTGAATTTTAAATTCACACCATTTTGTGTTTGGGTGATGCTATTAGGGGAAGAAATATCTATATAAACTGTAATGAACATTTTCAACAGGAGACTTTAGTTTTTAAACCAGAAAAGCAATACGAAAACTGGAGTCAGTGCTGTAATTGAGAGCACAACTGGGATTTGCTGTAACTTTTTCAATATGACTCAGTGCATGGCTCTACCCAAGCTTTATTTAGGAAAGGAATAAAGGCTGTACCACGAAACTCAGAATTCCAGGGAAATTAAATAATGAAACCTCAAAAGAAAATCTTAAAATTAAAAGTACATCTACCAGACACCTAGACAGGTATTTCCTCCAGAGTATTTTTATAGCTTGGTAACATAAACTCATTTCCACACAATGGAACATCAATGCTTATTTTACTGAGACAGCTGCAATGTCAAAAAACACTTAAAGTTGTGACATACAAACATTTTGGTAAAGCTGATCTCTCAGACAAAACCTGAAGACTATGGTTTTTTACATTCAACGCATTTTCCATACACGTTTCTTATGGCTACAACAGACCCAAACCAATCAAGGTTTTCAGTTGGTACTTGTGCCTACTCTATCAGCTTGCAACACGGGAGAGTTTTGATGCAGCAGAAACACAGAGCACAGAAGCACAGGTGGCTGCCTTACCTTCTGGCTCCCTGATCCTCCGTCCCGCTGCCGATTTCCGCAGCACGCTCCGGCCTGAGCTGAACAAACTCGTTAACTCGTCGAGGGGACTGGTCAACGACCTCGAGTTTGTGGGGCTGTATGGAAACGAGGATGGTGAATTTGAGTTCAGCTTCCTGTGATCTGCTCTTGCCACCTTTGGGGAGTAAGGTGGTTTGGAGAACGGAGAAGGTGAGCAGGATCCAATCGGAGCAGGACTGGGTCTCTGAGGTACTTTGGAGAGATCTGAGTTTGTACCAGTTTTCCCTGTGTTAATCAGAAAAACAGCACCAGTCTCCGGAGGAGATGCGAAATGCGCGGAGGCCCGGTAGGAAACAGAAGGTGGCACTGGAGGAGGAGGTGGTGGGAGGGGAGGAGGTGGCGTGGAGGGAGGAGTCACTTTGCTGGACACGTTGAACACGACCAAGCCTGGAGAAGCTGGTCTCTCGTTCTCCCCTTTCTGGCCCTTGGAGTACTGGGGTGACAATGGACTTGAGCCTTCCGACTGTACAGGGTATTTCAGGTTGGTTTCCAGGACAGGAAGCTTCTTGACCTCCAGTGGTGTCAAAGGCGATTCATCAGAGGCAGGTGAGCATGTGACAGGGGTTGGAGGAAACACAAGAAGTGGTGGTCTGTGGGGGAGCAAGTTAGGGAAAGGCGCTGGAATGTCACATGAGTCTTTGTAGACCAAAGCTGCTTGGCTGTTTCCATCCAATGTTCCATCTTCAAGGTTAATGGTTTTCTTGCTTTCAAACAGCAGGGGAGGAGATCCAGTCACTACTGGAATTATTCCATTACCATTGCTTCCTTCTTCTGGTAGAAAATACTTCATTTCTTCATACACAGACTCTCCTTGTTCTGGACTCTCTGCTTCAGCAGAACTGCCTTTCATTGCGTTCCCAACCATTTCAATGTAGACAGGCTCATTTTCCTCCTCTTCCTGTGACATGTAGAGGTTCAACACACCGTGCTGTGGCCCATCAGCTGCTCTCTGTGCTGCCACAGCGTCATAGCCCCCTGGTTTAACTGCTGTGCTTGTTTTCTTTACCTCCCCAGGCTTTTGGCCAGGTATTTCTTCGTAAGAGCCACTGAGTTTCGTATTGGGACTTCGTTTTGGTTTTCTGGGAGGTATTTTTTTCATAGTGCTATAGTCATCACTGTGTGGCCTTGGACGGGTCAGTACTAGGAGAGCGAGAGAGATACATGTTATTAACAGATCGAGGTCAGTTGTTCCTCATGCAGGTCTAGCACCTTAAGCCCTCAAATACTGTCCATTTAGTTTTACAAGAAGCAGCAGCTACAAGCACAGGGACCCAGGCAAAAGTATACATACATCAAGGAACAAAATGCAGGGCATTCGGCTGCCAAACCACAGCCCTTTGTTACCCTTTGCCCCAGGGAGAGGATCACACTGTGAGCCAGGAGCTGCAGCATGGCACTACTCTGACACGTGTGACTGCCAGCAGGAGAAGCATCCCCCTTTTATGTGACATCCATACAGCTCTAATTACAGGCAGATATTGTGCCCATCTCATCCTCCTCTGTGCTGCAGGTGTGGAAATAATTTATGACGCCGGGGAATCCCATAGCCTGGGGCGAATCCCCAGCTGGGTGTCTTTCCTCAGCCTCCAGGCATGTGTGGAGACACTAGACACACAGGTGGATTGGTCTTTTAAGATCAAAATCAAATGGTATAAATCAGATCTGGTTTTGGACAATGATTCAAGCAGCTGACACAATTCTTGGAAGATGAGTGTGTGGCAGGGAAACTTGCCCTACTGTTCTGTACACCTAGGCACTCCCGAGGTGGTCTGTGAGTGCTTACAAGCATCAGCGCTAAGACCACATGGATAAACTGTCATTCTTATAGCAAACCTCCACTGGCACTTTTTGGTTAAATCACTAATCCTTCACAGAGCTGGGCACAGAAAGAGGGAACTACTACAGAACTCCTTAAACCCTACTAGGTTAAAGGTATATTGGACATAGTTCATCTGTCTCCTTACATGGAGGTTGAATGAGCAAGGGAGTGGCTAAGAAACATGGACCTGCACTGAGGAACTGGCCGTGAGAACAGCAGTTACTTTGTGAGAGGAGCTGCAAGGGTTTCCATGCACTGTATGCAGGACCAGAGAACGGCTATGCAGAGCTTTCAGCCCAGACTGAAGGGTCTCGTGGTAAGCCTAGAGGATCCTTGGCACGAGGCAGGGCAGGTCAGGCAGCCCAGGAGGGCAGAGCGTGCTCCTTCCCCTCATCTGCCCCTCACTCGTTTCCAGGGTGAGGGAGGACAGAAGTGACCTCGAGCCCAGCTCTGTGCTCCACAGAGCACCGAGGCTCTCTGTGGCTTCTGTAGTGCTTTCCTTCTAGAGTAGGGTCACTGCCAGCATTTATGGCAAAACCTCTGAACGCACAGGTGAGGGCACGGGGAGAGCAGGGCAGGGTGAATGGAAGTGGTGAATGGAGGTGGCATGGGATGCTCAGACCGTGCAAGGGGGCAGTGCAGGGAGCAGGGCAGGAGCAGTGCAGGAGCAGTGCAGG
>NW_008662427.1:0-2491 GCF_000695815.1 Acanthisitta chloris
GAAGGTGAGGGGGTGACCGGGGGGGATGGGGCCGTCCTGGTCCTCCCCCAGCCCTCACCAGCCCCTGCCCTGGCAGTTTGATGAGAGACAGACAAACTTCCCCGTGGACCCTGTGCGGGGCCTGGACGCGGCCGAGCTCACCCGGCTGCTCCGTGTCCACAGCCTGCAGCTGGTGATGGAGTTCACCAACGAGGTACAGCCCGTCCCCATCCCTGTCTCTGTCTTGTAAGGGCCACGGCCCCTCTGCCCTCACCCTCCTCCTCCTCCTCAGACATCCAACCAGATCTTCAGTGCCAAGATCCCCCACCACATGCTGCTCTTTCTCAACAAGTCATCATCAGAGCAGCTGGCGCTGCAGGACAACTTCAGGGCAGCTGCTGGTGCCTTCCGGGGTGAGGTGAGGTGGTCCCATGGCTGGGACACGAGGGATGGCTGTGGGGCAGCCCAGCCTCAGTGTCACCTGTTCCCTGCCCAGGTGCTCTTTGTGGTGGTGGATGTGACCGGGCACGGTGCCGACGTCCTGTCCTTCTTTGGCATGACACCCTCCGACGCGCCCACCCTGCGCCTCGTCAAGATGAAGAACAACCGCAAGTACCAGATGGACCAGGATGACTTCTCGGACAAGGCCATAAGCACCTTCATCCAGGCAGTGCTGGATGGCAAGGTGAAGGTGAGGGGCACAGCATGGTGCCAGTCAGCACCAATGGATTCTTCCCTTCAGTGTTTGATGGGCTGTTGACTCTGAAGCCTAGTGATGATAGTTGTGCAGTGTCACCAGCCACCTGCTTGCTGATACTTCTGCTGCCAGGCTGGAGGATCTGGGGCATGGGGTTGGTATGGGAAAGGAAGCATCTGATCAGAGCTAGGATGAGGTGGTCCAAAAGGCAGCACAGGAGCCTGCCTGGCCTCACTGTGCCCCAAGGGGCCCAGGCTGTGGCTGTCCCCACTGTCCCCACAGCCCCGTCTGTTGAGTGAGGAGCCCCCCGAGGACTGGGACAAGCGACCTCTTAAAGTCCTGGTCGGGAAGACCTTTGAGCAGGTGGCGTTCGATGAGACAAAGAACGTCTTCATCAAGTTCTGTAAGTGCTGAGGCCACCTACGGCCCTCCCTGAGCTCTGCCATGGGGCTCAGCCCCTCCACTACAGGCCCCAGCCCTGTCACAGACCCCTCACCTGGGGGATGGTGCTCCCGTGCCCTGGCAGAGTCCTGGTCACCCGACCCATCCCACAGACGCGCCGTGGTGCTCCCACTGCCAGGCCATGGCAGCTGCCTGGGAGGAGCTGGCTGAGCGCTACAAGGACCACGAGGACATCATCATTGCAGAGATGGATGCCACGGCCAACGAGCTGGAGAACATCACCATCCATGGCTTCCCAACCCTGCACTACTTCCCCGCGGGGCCGGGCAGGAAGGTAGTGTGGGCACTCCTGGGGTCATGGCAGCTCTGCCAGCACATGGGGGACAGGGTCACCCTTCGTCTCCCTCCCATCCCACGATTCTAGATGGTGGAGTATAAGAGCGCCCGAGATGTGGAGACCTTCTCCAAATTCCTGGAAAATGGGGGAACGTTGCCTGTGGAGCCACCTGCGGTGAGCGATGTCTCTCCCTGAGGGCCAGAAAATCCCACTTCCCCCAGAGCAGCCCCAGACCCTGCTGGGTGGGGGGACTGATCCTGTGGGATGGGGATGGGCACAGGCAGGAGCTGTGTTTGTCCATACCTCACTGCTGCCTTCTCTAGGTAACAAAGACTCCTGGGAACAGCACGGACAGGGAGGATCCGAGTCTGTTGGTGACAGATGAATCCCGGGATGAGCTGTGAGCCCCATCCCACTCAGGCATGTGCTATAAACCACCTGGAAATGATGTGGTCTCTGGTCTGTGTCTGTGGCTACATGTCTTAGGGACACAGCAGGGCTGATGAAGGGCAGAGTCCCCACTACAGCAAGGCAGCTTTGCCCTGGGGTCCCCCCGTCTCCCTGGGGCAGGTATGCCATGGCACACACCCCGACAGCCCCGTGATGACACAGGGTGGCCAAGGACACTGCTGTGAGGAGCTCCCTTGCTCTCCATGCTGGCCCTCATGCTGGGCTGATGGGGTTCAGGTGATGTAGGATCAGATGGGATCCCTCCTTTGTGGCATACCAGCCCCCGGGTCGGCCCCAGGAGCTGCTGTCACAGCCAGACAAGAGGCAAGAAGAGCCCAACACATGCTCAAGCCTGGCTTTGCATCCCCAGCACCCCCTCAAAACCCTGGCACTGTTCACTCTCCCCTGGGCCATTCCTCCAGTGGCAGCATGTTGGTCCCCGGGGCTGGGGATATTTCATAGGCTATGCAAATTCCATTGACAGAGTTCTAAGGTCTAAATGTTTACAAAAGCTAAACTGAGTGACCTTGAATGCAGTGGAAATACTACTCTGGGAGCAGTATAAGGCTTTTTTTCCCCTTCACTCATTGGCCACCCCTCCAGGGAGCCCAGAGTGGCCCCAGCCC
>NW_008662427.1:2513-11285 GCF_000695815.1 Acanthisitta chloris
GGCCCTTCACTGGACCAGTCCCATCCAGAGGCTGCTGAGGGCTTGTGTCTGCTCCACAGGGAAGGAAGAAAGCAGCAGGCATTGGGACATGGGGTTTTATTTCATTTTATCCAAGTACCTTTGAAAAGATCATTGTACAAGTCAGCACATGAGAATGCAGAGGAAACGTCGCCGGGGCTGCGCAGCCGCTGTACATATTTACAGGGACCCCCTGAGAAAAAAGGGGAGACGGAAATCCCGGGCATGTTAACAACCTCACCAGACACACCACCATCAGAACTTCAAAACCAGGGAGTAAAACCCCTCATAATGCTGTTCCCGAGCTCAAAAAAATTGTGGATTTTTACTGGACTTCACGTAGTGTATAGGCAAGTCCCAGAACTGTGGTTTAAAGGCACTCGGTGACATATACAACAGGCTGAGTCGCACCCCGGCGGTGCCACGCGGGCCCTGGAGCTCCAGTGCCACCATGGCCAAGAGCAGCACTGGACAGGACAAATGCTGATGTGGAAGTCCCCAGCTTTGGCAGTCACCCCTGTTTCTGTGGGTGGGCAAGGGCAGGTCTCCAAAGGAGCTGACACAGTAGTGGGATGCCAGGGCAGCAGGGCCCAGGCAGGGAGAAGGGCAGGGGTGTGGAGCACTGGCACAGCCCCAACTTTCTTGCGGCCGAGTACACCCAGGAGGCTTCCCGGGGTGCCAGCTGCCCACTGGCCCTACATGAGCCCCACAGACTGGCATCTATGACTCCCCTTGTGCAGTGCCCTCATGCTGCCTCCCCAGACACAGAAGCCAAAAGATGAAGGACTCATACAAACACATACTTTGTCCTCAGCTATAGTGTCTCATCAGTTCTGTCCCTCCTATGGTTCTCCTAAAGAGTTCCCTGCTCAAAGCCCAGGGGTCTGGGCATGTCCTCACTGGGCACATGGGTGCCAGCCCAGCACCTCCCAGGGAGCAATCCCTTCTCCAGGGGCACAGGACACACACACAAGAGTGTGCAGGTTGTGGGATGCCAGCACTGAGCCTGCCACACCAGCTCTGAGCTGGTCCTTACTCTGTTGTAAGCCTCCAGTCCCGGGAGGCACTGACCCTTCCATCCCTCAGGGATCTACTCGGTTGCAAGGAAGCTCAAGAGGAAAAAAAAGACCCATCCTACCATGTCCAGCAGCTGAGCCTGCCAAGGAGACCAGACACTGACTCCTTCCAAATGGCTCAATAACCTTCACAGCCCCTCGGGGGTGGGGATGCCCCTTGCACACACGAGAGCAGCTCTGCCCCAGGCCACGGGCACAGGGCAGGGTGCAGGGACAACATGGAGCAGCTGGAGTCTGACAGATGGCTGTACACTTTGGGCGAGTTCTGCAGTACCTGTATGTTTTGCATTTACATAAGAGCACTGTGACATTGGAAATATTTTCCTTTTATTACAATATATCAAAAATATGCAGCTTTAGTAAACAAGGTCATATTACACTTTCTAATGCACTGTACAATGCTACATTACACTTATATTCGGTATGGAGAGGGAGCCCAGGCTCCCACTGGCAGGTTCGTGGGGTGAATCGGTGTCCACCGGTGTCCTGGAGCTTGCCCAGGTCTGTGCTGGAGGGGGAGTGGGTGCTGCCCCTCCACCCTGGGCTTGCCTGGTGCCCACGGCAGCAGCACCACCAGTGTCCACCCCAGGCCTTCTCCTCCGGTCCCAGAGTCCTTCACAGTCCTGTCCTCGTGCCTCAGCAGCCCAGGAGCCTAGTCAATCTTTTCCACCTTCCCGATGATCTTCTCTTCAAAGATGGGCAGGATGGTGTCATCCTCCCGCACCTCCTCGAAGACCACACCACAGTCGAACTCGTCACTCACTTTCTTAAAGTAATACCTGAAAAAACACAAACGTTGTGTGGGGGGGGAGGGAAAAATGCAGGTGAATGGTCATGGGGTACTATGGTCCTCAAACCTGGGCACAGCCCTTCCATGGCTCTGAGCTCATGGTGTGTGGGGAGATGCTCCCTGAGATGTGGAGGCAACTGAAACCAAACTTCTGCCCCTGCCCTCACCCAGTGAGCAAACAGAGTAGTGGGGATCCCTGCAACATGATCAGGAGCTACAGCCCTGAATCCAAGCCCATCCACAGTTCTCTCAAAAGCAGTAGCTGAGACACCTGTGTTGGTGGAGCATTTCTAGGCAGGCTTTCCCATGGCAGTTCCTACTTGGAAGAGGGAACTTGGAGACCTACACAGACCACATCTGGCTGCTTTGGGACTCTGGCAGGACACAACCTTCCTGTGCTCACCAAAGAAAGCTTTGGGAGGAGCCAAAACAGCTCTGAAGTCTCAGAGTTCCCCACAGCATCACTTGAGTACCAGCTGATGCTGCTCCTCACCAGCTCAGGACCCTGCAGGGCAGCTCAGCAGCTTCTGCTGGAGGTGCAAATCATGATGCAGGACATTTCTGCTACAAACCCCGACCTCCCTCATCCCTCTAACCTGCCTCTTCATCAGCCAAGGTGCCTTGGCCATGCTGCCACATCCTCACCACAGCATGTCATGAGGGAATCCTCCTGACTTACCTCCACCAAACTCCTTCACCTTGGTGGGGGCAACACTGCCATGTCCTGACAGTGGCATCTGCCAGGGGTCACTGACAGTCTGCTGTCACTGTACCACCTGCAGGGAGCAGCCCTTACCTGTAGTTCCCTTTCTTGGTCAGCAGCTCCTTGAACTGTCCCAGGGTCACCACGCGCCCCTTGACGAGGGTGCGGTACGGGATGGGCTCTCCGCAGAAGTAGTAAGCGACCACGATGTTCTCACAGGGCTGGGAGGCACCACTGCCTGGTCTTTTCTGGGGCTTCAACCTGCCGTGCAAACATAACATAGAATTTTAGGGGTTGAAATAGACCTTATAGATCATCTAGTCCCAACCTCTTGTCATGGGCAGGGACACCTCTCCACTAGACCAGGTTGTTCAAGGCCCCATCCAACCTGGCTTTGAACACCACCAGGGTCAGGGCAGCCACCACGTCCCTGGGCAACCTGTGCCAGTGTCTCACCACCCTCACAGGAAAATACTTTTTCCTAATATCTAACCTAAATTTTCCTCTTTCAGTTTGTACCCATTGCTCCTTGTCCTGTCACTGCAGCTCCTAACAAAGATTCCCTCTCCGGCTTCCCTGTAGGCCACTTCAGACACAGGGAGGTGCTCTGAAGTTTCCACACAACCTTCTTTTCCCCAGGTTGAACAGCTCCAACTCCCTCAGCCTGTCTTCACAGGGGAGATGCTCCAGTCCTCTTATCAACTTTGTGGCCTCATCTGGACTTGCTCCAACATACAAATGACCTGCTGAGTGCCAGCCCACGGTGCTGGAGGCTCTGCTGCCCGTCCCATGCCAAGGCAGCTGCCTTCTCCCAAACCTCAGTGACTTTACATCTCCTGTGTTTTCCCAGCTCTCAGAATGTTGGTCTGAGCCCACACACCGGAGCTCGGCTACGTGGTGCCATCACTAGACTGAAAGTGTCAGCCCAGCCTTCACCCCATTTTCAGAGACAGACAAAAGCAGCAATAATAAAACTCAGGGTACTCTGCCCTTCTGCAGAGCCTTTCATCTGGGGTGTTGAAAATGCTGCACAAACACTGGAGCAGCCTACACAAATTGGTACCCTGGCATGAGAGGTCTGAGCCAGAGGCAGCCTTCCCTTTCAAAGTCACATAAAACACACTTGGCAGCTTAAAAAAAAAAAGACTTTAAAAGCATGCTGGGTAAAAAAAGATGATTTTGTATTTACATGACTGGAAAGTTGCTGTAAAATCCAGAATTTGCCAAGCACATGAGGTAATCGCCGTTTTGGAAATGACTCTGACCTTAACCTTTAAACACTGGCTGGCAGGCAGAGCACCTTTTCATGGTGTGCCCACATAAACACTGGCACTGCAAACCCACACCAGACACAGCCTTTTCACCTCTTCCTACAGGCAGGAGAGGTCTAAAGTTCAACTGAACAACCTTCCTGGTGCCTGCTCTGCCTGGGAGACCTTTGGAGAAGATGCAGCATCCTGACAGGCAAGGGTCTGTGCTCCTGGTGCCAGCAGAGCTCTCAGAGCCTCTCCCATCCCTGTATCAAAGCACAGGATGCCCTTTAGCTAGAAAAACATTAAGGAATTGAGTCATCCTTGGAAAAAAAAATATGAGGCATTTAAAGGGAAAATGGGTCATAAATTCAGGCAAATTCTGTGAACCCTGTGAGCCAGAAGTTAATTGAAGGGGTTTGGAAAACCTCAAAGTCCCTAAGCTTCTCTTAATCCTGCTAGAGACAAGTCATGACTAAGAGAGGGCTGCTGTGTGCCTGGGGACCTGGGGACACTGCAGCGTGACCAAGGCAGGCAGCAGAGCGGGTTCCCAGAGGCTGCTGTTCTCCTGTGCCTGGGGAGAAGGAGAGGACAGGACACCCCTGAGCTCTGCTGTGGCAGAAACAAGAGGGTAAGAAGCAAGACTGTGCCAGTGGCCGGGAGGCTCCTTCCTCCTGCCATGTACTTCAGTCCTGCAAGGCCATTTCGAAGGCGCTCAGCCTGGCTCCAGTGCTCACCTCTTTCCAGAGCAGAGACGTGCCTGAAGATGATGCCTGAAATGATGCCCAGAAGTGAGCTACTCCATGATCTTGCCAGGCACAGAGCAGAGACTGACAGGCCTTTAGCTCCCCAAGCCTCCCTGTTTTCCTTTTTTAAAAATGGGACTATGTTTCTCCTTTTCCAGTCAGTGGGAACTTAAGCTATGACTTCTCCAATACAGTGGCTGCTGAGACACTTCATCCACTGGTGCCCTCAGGCCCCGTGGATGGAGCTCAACACATCCCATGGACTTGTGCACCTTCAGGTTCCTTAGATGATCTCAAATCTGAACTTCTAACACATCAGGCAATGGTTTATTCTCCCAGTCCCTGCCTTTGCCTCCTGCAACTCAGGTGCTGTGGCTGGAGCACTTGCTGGTAAAGACCAAGGCAAAAAAGCCTTCTAGATGCCCCAGGTAACCAACTCTCCCATTTCCTTCCAGAGAGGGCCCACATTTTCCCCAGTCTTCCTTTTATCACCAATGTACCTAGAGAAGGTTTTCTTGTTGCCCCTGAAATCCCTGGCCAGCTTTAAGTCTATCAGCAGAACTCACACACATCCCAAACTGCAGCCACCGACCTCCAGCAGGCTAGAGCTGAGCTGATTAATATGGAATCACTGAAAATGTAATTTTCCAAGAGCTTCTCTCAAGAGAATGAGACAACACAACTGTCTCCACTTTCGTCATTGCCAAGAGACCTCCTGAGACCATGGCTTGCACATAGAGGCCACCAGACTGACTCTGAGCCCTGCCTCATTACAGCTGCCACCTGCACCCCTCTCCTGGGTGGCAGTGTGACCCAGAAACAGCACCAGGTACCACTGCCCTGCCCCTTCTGGAGGTTGCTGCATTTGTCACAGGCATGAAATGCTATCTGGTATGGAAACAGCAGCACTCACCTGACTCTCTGCAACTGCATTCCAGTCCTGACTCCTTAGCTATATAAACCAGTGGTGCTGGGGGTGGAGAGCTTCCAAAAGCACCCAGCAGATGTTACCTTGGTGGGTATCCTGGCCACTAGCTCTGCTCCTCTTCCAAACTTGGCCTAACACAGCTAATTCCAAACTGAGATCATGCTAATGTTCTCCCTGCTTGCAAAGATCCTTTCTTTAAAAAGCTGGTATTAATTACTTCATCCAGCTATGAACTGTGACACTGAGCTACAGAAAATGGCTCAAATCCTGAACCTGATGGGCACTGGGACTGCAGTGCTGGGCACTGGTGTGCTGCTGGATCTGCAGGTCATTCAGTACTGGATGGCTAATCCTGCATTGCTTGCTAGCAGCAGCCAGGTAGCTATCTCAGAGATCAAGGTCCTTCCAAATGCTGGGGAATAAGGGAGAGAAAGGCTTTTTTCTGCAATATACATGTGATTTCCAGAAGAATATCTACTGTTCCCGGCACAAGCACTGCAGATGCCTCCCTTATTCCCACGGGGTGGGAGTGAGACTGTGGCACCCCCAGTGTGGTGGGGAAGGCCATTGTTGGGAGGGGAGTGGCTGGAGAGCCGTTTTGGCAAGCCAGCCTGGCTGTACAGAGCTGGCACTGTGCACTCTCCTCACACAGCCAGCTCAACTGGAGCCTCAAGGATACCTCTGGGCTCACCTCCACCTCTCCATGCTTCCCCAAGGCTGCTGACAAACCTGGGACACTGGCTCCAATTTCCCAGAGTTCTTCAAAGCTCTGGACTGAAATAAATGGTGTTTCCATGTGAGCTTCCCTCTCAGTTTCTCCTGTGTTCTCATTGAGCTGAGAGGCCTATTTCCAGGCAAGCTCCTGTGCAAGCAGAGCAGCCCAGCACTGGGCCCACTCGGCCTGTCCTCCCACAGGTGAACACCAGGCTTACAACACATGCCAAATTAATGAGCATTAATTGCACGGCCCAGGCCAGTGTTTCCAAAGCGTGGACAGACATTTCTGGGGAAGGTGCATGACTTTAGTAGGACTCTACATGACTCTCTACTAATAAACCTATCTATCCAATTACACCAGCTGAAAGGTACATCACATAAACTTGGCTTAACCTGACTTGGGAGAGCCCTCTAATTACCTGGCTTTCAATCAGTGCTCTGACATGAATATGCACAAGTCTGCTACCTGGTCACTGCAAGCAAAAATAATTGGAGCTTGGCAATTAAGAGCTTCTTTTTCAAATTACATTTGTGTTTCTAAGAGTCAGACCGCAAAGTCTGGAGTTTTCAGAAGGCAGCTGTAAAGCCATGAAAGGTTTTTAATGGACAAAGTGCTTTCAGCTGTTAACAGTAATTATCTAGCACTTCCAAACTGCTTTTCATTGGAGAGTTCCATGTGCCTTGCAAATAATGTTCACTGAAAGATAACACAGAGCAGGAGAAGGAGCTCTGCAACAGCCATTAAGCTGAGTCATAAAAGGATGCAGTGGCTTGGGTACAGCAACACAGGAGTCAGTGCTGCTGCACCAGGGCTACAGCACAGTGCTCTCACCCAGAGGCCACAAGCAGCCTTTGCCAGAAGCCTGTGTGAGATGTAGGTAAAGAGCAAATACATATTCACCTTCTGCACTTAATTCTGCTGCATCCTGGTGAATTCTGCTGAATTCTGCTCCTGCACCAATCTCTGGAGTCATCATGTGAGTGTGAATGAGCAGAGACAGTGAGTACCAGGGGAGAGAGCTCTCCCATGTGTACTCCCCCTGCTCAGCCCCTGCCCATCCTGCCAGGAGCATTTCCAGCCTCTCCACCCACAAACCTCAAGCTCAGGCCCTCAAGGAGGGTTTGGCATTCGCATCACCATGTCAGAGGGACTGAAGCAGATTTCTCTGACCTCTTACAGAGAGAGCACCCAGTTGGTGCTGGAGACCTGAGCAGAGGACATGGCCATCTCTCAGCTGCTCACCTTCAGAGCAGTCTGTCCCATCCCTCCCACGCACAGTCAGACCTTATCACAGTACCTTTGTTTAAGGGGGAGTTTTCCAACCCTTTTTTCCTCTTCCTCCAACCTCCTACGAGCTTCTTCCAGCTGGGTGAGAGGGTTGGGCGCTGGATTGGGCGGCATGGTAGGATCTTGGATGAAGGGGTGAGAAGGCTGGACAACGTTTCGGAACTGGGCGCTGACCCACGGATGCACCGCAACAGGTCGCTCAATGGAGAGAGGTCGGACCATGTCATGGGACAGCTGCTTCTTAGCACCTGAAGAGCTACAAACAAACACAAAGGTTTTACATGGACCACTGAGATGCTCTGCACAGGCACACACTCATTCCCAGGTAGACCTGCTGCTCCTGCAGCTGGACAGGGGCACCACTGGGAAGCTTCTCACAGCAAGACTTTCTGCAGAGAGGGGAGTACCATCCACCTCTAGAGATTTCCTGACACCAAGTCCAGAGACACCAGAGTGAGCAGCCCAACTCTGACGCAAACCCCATAGATCAGTGTAAGGACTCACATCAATCCACAATACATAAAAAGATGCCCTCCCCTGTGCTGCCAATATAATGGTCAGCATCTCCAGGGAAGAGGATGTTGCAGAGATGGGCACATCCTTCTCCAGCTCCAGGGACAGAACCTGGTGGCCTGGCACTGCCCATGGCCCCGGCACTGCAACCTGCCCTGGCTTTTACAGTCATCCTTCAGAAAAAACAGCCCTCATAACTCCCAAGCAATTCTCAGTCTCCAAAGGGTCTAAACCCTTGGTGTGGTGGATTCTTGCCTTCCCAAGATGTCCAGGAACAAAGCAGCCTGCCAACAGCCTAGACACACACACACCTTGTACAGGGGATGCAATGCAACAGTATGAAGACCCCTCACTCTGCCAGCCCTTACCCATGGTTTGTTTTCTTATGCCTGCTGATCTCCTTCTCTCCTTCTATGATCCACTGAAGGATCTTCTGGTTTCTCTCCACATCTTCAGGAGATCCTGGCATCTCATAGTTGGCACCATCACTTTTCCCTGAATCAGTCTTCTTAACATTCCTTTTTGAGAGCAGACTTGCCTTCCCACTGCAAGAACAAAGCTTAAGACATTAGCACTTTGCCTAAGCCAAATCACTGCAGACCAGGGCAGAGAATGGACATGTCTATCTCCAGACACTTTCCAGGGCTCCCTGCTCTACCAAGGCTCAAACCGACTGTGCTGCAGTTGAGGCTAACAGCAAGCCTGGCTAGACCTGGGCACACCAGCTCTTCTGCCCAGCCACC
>NW_008662427.1:11303-23361 GCF_000695815.1 Acanthisitta chloris
CCAAATGAGTCCCTGTGGCAAGATCTACCACAAGAAGGTTGTGTTAATCCCCTGTCTCTTTGCTCAGAGTAGAAGGTTCATCCTGGTGCTGCAAACTGTCAGCTGCCTCTCCACACCTGACCACCACTTAAAACCTGAGTCCTATCAGCCCCAGATTCACCAATACCCCAAACTGCTGATTTGCCAGGCCCAGAATTTGCTTCTCACCCTCCCTGTGGCAAGATCTACCACAAGAAGGTTGTGTTAATCCCCTGTCTCTTTGCTCAGAGTAGAAGGTTCATCCTGGTGCTGCAAACTGTCAGCTGCCTCTCCACACCTGACCACCACTTAAAACCTGAGTCCTATCAGCCCCAGATTCACCAATACCCCAAACTGCTGATTTGCCAGGCCCAGAATTTGCTTCTCACCCTGATTTGAATTGAGACTTCAGATCATGGTGTAAGATCACATCCAAGCAGGGTGGGCTGCCTTCCACAGGCTCTTGTGTGTGAGGAAGCCCAGACACCTCAACCACTGTAGCCAGAGGGATGTCAGGCAGCAGCCACACTTTGTCTACAGCTCTGGGTGCAGCAAAGACTCCTACAGGAACCCCATGTGCAGCCTCATGCTCAAGAGGCCATGCACAATTCCCCCGTGCTGGCTTGTCATGGCCACAGGCTGTGATTTCATGGGACCCTCATTGTCCTAACCACCCACCTGCTTTACTCTGTAGAACCTTGCTCCTTCTCTGTGTTCACAAACACACACAGGACCTTAAAGCCACAGAAGAGAAACAGACCCCTAGATAGCTTTGCTGATTTTTTTGGGGAAAAGCCTGGAGAGGGGTTGCTGCAGATCTAAAAAGCCAGGGCAAGCTGACAACTTCTCTGCTTCTCCCCACATGGGGACTACTGGGTATCAAACAAAACTTGTTTCCATTATCCAGACCTCGAGACACAGCCCTATACTTAGCAATTCCTGGTGCATGGAGAAATAGACCATCATCTGCAACTTCTAAGAACATCCACTGCTAGGAGGTGAAAGGAGCCTATTTTATAACCAAGACCACTAAAAACCCTGGTTAGAGGATGTTTTTCCACACCAGATCACAGAGATGACAAGGGGTCTATAAGGGTTATTGGGGCATATCCATTTCTGAAGGAAAAACCAGTGGGAGGCCCTCAAACCATGTCCCAGCAAAAGCTTTCACAAGAAAATGTGGTTCAGCAACTGTTTCACTGACATTACAAAAAAGCTTCCTAGAGAAGCTACAGCTTTGGGAATCCCATCGGGTGTTCCCTGACTCACCTGTAGCCTAAAGAGTCCATGGGGACAGGGGCCATGCCCAAGTTTTCACTGTAGTTTCGTGACTTTGTTGCATAGTTATGTGAATCTACATTCCAAGCAAAGCTGTTCTGCACTCGCTGCGTGGCCTCGGCCTCGATTTGCTCTTTTGGTTTCATCATGCTGTGGTGATGGATGTGGTGGTAGATATGTTTATGGTGGTATAAGTTCGCTGCATCCAGTTTCATTCCTGATTTTGTTGCGTGTTTCCCATGCCCTGGAGGAATTGTTCCTAGTGTCCCTGACAGCTTTCCTAAGTGGCCGCTTTCTGGGGACCGTGGCTTGGGAGAGTGACGGCCAGGCCCTGGAGACTGGCAGCCTGGTGTTTTCATCACACGCTGGACATGTTCATCAAGGATGCTTTCGGGGTTTTCTTCATGGGCATCTCTCACCTGCATCCCAGCACAGCCCATCTCAGCGTAACGGGGAGCAAAGTGATGAAAGGCTTGGGCGGAAGGCATCTTGTGGCTAATGATGGAGGGACCAGAAGAGATATCTGCATCCTCACCTTCTTCTTCCTGCAAGAAACATGGGGACAATCAGAGGATGATAGCAAGAGTGGTGGAAGAGGTCCTCAGTCCCACCTGCTGCTCACAGCAGGACTGCTGCCAACCCTGGGGTCAGGCCTGGCTTAGTCCAGATAGATCTTGAAAACCTTCAAGACGGAGATCCACCACCTCTCTGGAGACCTGTCCCAGACTGCCACCCTCCAGCAGAAAATTCCTAATGCTCAAACCAAGCCTGTGCAGTCAGGGTGCCAAAAAGCAGAGCTGCTCAGGTCTCTCTGTACCTGAGTTTTGAGCCACCATTAACAATGTTCTGCACACACTACCCGAAGAGACTGAGGTGAGCTCTGACAGGCAGTCACATACCTCAACCAGGGTTTACAGATGCAGCCTGCTGACAAGCCCAACACCTCCATCGGATGCGTGAGCAGGCAGAACCTTACTAAAAAGCTTCCCAAGTCCCTTGAAGATGGTTCGGTAACAACCACCAGCAGAAACACAACTTACCACACCGTCCCTGTGACTTCCTCTGTGCCTTTGGTAAGGCACTGCTTCAAAGCCCATCAGATAAAGCCCAGAGCTACAGGATATGTGGCAAATCACTTCTGAGTCAGGAGAGACTAGGAGGGTTCTCACCCAAATGACTATTCCACAAAGCAAAGCCAAGAGTGGGTTTGTAACAGGAGGGAGCAGCATGAATGGTTTTGAAAATCAAACTGATTTCTCCCAGGCATGCTAAGGTGGAGTGGAACCCTTCATGCAGAGAAGGAAACGGGTTGGAACTAACTGTTTGTTCTTGCAGTTCACACTGGTCTAGGACATGCTGTTAGCGACCCTTAAGTCCTTGCCAGGAGGAATTAAACTCCTCCATGCTGACAGCTACGGTTTTGATGCTGACGAACTACTTTATGCTCCAACATAAACTCAGATATTTATGAAGTTTCTTTATTGGAAGTCAGGATTCCTATTTGTTTTAATTACATAAGCAGGATTCCAGCAAGCCCTTTAATCCCACTCCTTTTCCTCCTCTGGCACAGTAAAGAAATCAGCTGCAGCACAGGGTATCTCTGCCCTGCCAGATAAATACACCTACTGGAGAACACTGACTCCCATCAGCTTTGCCTGTCAGATGCCATCATCCATCACTTGATAACCAGCTTCAAAGTTTCAGCTGCCAACCACACAGCAAGAAAGTAAATAGCAGACTTCCTCCCAGTGTCACACACCTGGGGGTTCTGACCTGAAACAGGGACAGTGACAGGCTTTAAAAGTGCCAGAGCTGTGGGTGCTCCAAGCCTGGGGGTGTGACATGATGCCTGTGTCTGGAGGGGACACCACCTTCTCACAGATTGCTCTGAGGAACTCCAGAGGCACCTTTTAACCACAGCCACACACTGCAGCCTGCCAGCCACCCGCCCTGGGCACCAAGCTCAGGGGCAGGACACAATAAGGCATGTGCTGACTAAATCCCTGCCACTGGGGCCAGCATTTATTAGCAGTGCATGATAACCCAGTGATACACTCAGCACTTGGGAGGCTTTTAGGGCTGGTACCTCTCAGGTTTAAATACTAACTGATGTGCTGGGCAGGCTCTGACCCTGGCACAGGCCCCTGAGGAATGGCAGCACATCCTTTCTACTCAGAGCAAGAGCTCTGGCAGTGCTTTCACACCGGAGTAGGGCGGCATGAGAGTGGCAACCCAGGGTGTTCCAGCCAAATGGGTGACTGGGATTCGGGAAATCCTCTGGCTGCCTGGAACCCCATTTTGCAGATAACACAGACTTTTGCTTCAAGAATGAGATCAGGCCTCAGGCTCACATCAGGTAGGAAAGCCCCAACAGTGAGACAAAGACAGTGAACGAAGGAATTGGGGTGACTATCCCAAGCTGTCCTCTCTCCTTGAGCAGGACACAGGTTCAAGTCAAGGCTGCAGGTACCAATTCTGCTGAATCTTTTCACTGTGCTTAGTCTACAGTGAAGAAACTGATATATGTGGTGTGGGCTCTGGAGTGTTCTGACACCTCACTGCAGTGAGCTGGGCAAGGTTTGGTGGTGAGCTGGGCAGAACTTGGTGGTGAGCTGGGCAAAGTTTGGCCGTGAGCTGGACAAAGCATCGCAGAGAGCTAGACAAAGCCTGGCAGTGAGCTGGGCAAAGCTTGGTGGAGAGCTGGGCACAGCCCAGCAGTGAAATGGGCAAAGCTTGGAGGTGAGCTGGACAAAGCCTGGCAGTGAGCTGGGCAAAGTTTGGCAGTGAGCTCGACAAAGCTTGGAGGTGAGCTGGGCACAGCCTGGCAGCACGCACAGCCTCCAGGCAGGTGGGGAACCCCCGGGTGCCATAACCACTAGATGGTGCTTTGTTGACATAATATTGTCAGAAAGCTCTTCCACCAGCTCCCACAGGCAGCGGCAGTGGGAGAGATGCAGGTTCCAACTTTGCTGACTGTCTTGCTGAGCTATTTTTACTCCCCAGCAAGGCTGGGGGTGCCCTTCCCTTTGAATTAGGAGGCTGAGAGCTGCACTGATGAGCTACGGGCAAGCGATACCTTGCAGCAAACCTCCTCTGCCTTCTCCCAGTCCCACCCATCTGGCTGCTGCTGGGCGGTAAGAGAAAACAGCTCTCCTAAGCACGAGTGCCCCTTCCACCATCATGCAAACGACTTCCCTCTCTACTCAGGCAATGTTTTATATTCAAATAGTGAGAATCTCAGCGGTGGCTTTGCTTCTCCTGGCTTATTTTCCATTCACTCAGTTCAGAGTGATCTGTATGATTTGATACTGGTCTGATGCTGTGGCTTCCATGCACGGACATGAGGCTGAAGTGCCTCAAAAACTAATATGGGAACATGCGTATCCTCTAATCCTCTCCCACACTGCTCAGAATAATGAACAAATTCAGAGTTTGCTTTTTTTTTAAAACAGAAATCTGTCAGTCTTTTCAGTAAAAGGCATTTGGCTTTACATCAGATGCCTCTTCTCGATGTTACTGCATGATGTGTCTTTGACAGGGAACCTTCATGCAGCTCAGTATGGGGGAGAAAAAGTCTTTTTTCCTAGCTTTTGCAAAATATTTCCAGCCTCTCTGCTAAGCTGATAAATGCCTAGTGTGACTAATGCTCGTGGTTTCCCTGTACTGCTGTGCAGTGAGCCATGCAGACCTGGGAAAAGGTTACCCTGTAGTCCTGGTGTTCAGGTCACAGAAAAAAAGCCCTGTGATCTATCAGGATTCCAGCTCTCCCTCTTGCTGATACCAGCAGCTCCTGCACCTTAAGTGCTGACCTAAAAAAGCTACAATTGCTTACTCTTGAGTTTTTCCTGAATGGCTAATGTCAGATGCCAGCCAGTCAATGAAATACATTCTGGAGACAGCAAAGAGGTTTAATATATAGCATTAGTGGAAGTCTTGGGCTTAAAAATAGATTAAGTCACACAAAAATGTGTTTAAACAGACTTAAATTTATTCTCTGGCACATAGGTATTTGCTGATTTTATGGTATTGCTACTGGCAGCTTCTTCAAGGAGGCAGAGAGCTGGGATAATGCAGTCTGGTACAGGTTGGGGCTGCAATGGAGCCACAGGGGGAGGATGAAGGGGAGGAGGAGGAGGAGGAAGAGTGTTCTAGGACTTTGTTGGCAGAAAATGCTGTTGGTTACATTGGCTTTGTCTAGAAAGCAACAGTCACCAGACAGGACAATGGAGCAATTCCAGAAGAACAGGAATCTAATCACAAAATAGCACCTCACTGGCTTTTTCTGGCTGGATGCAGAGGTGCAGGGAGTTTGCTGGAAAACGCCTAGAGCTGGGGGGGACCTTACAGATCCTTTTGCCACCCTCACTTCTCTGCATTTGAAATGCAGATGTGATTTCATGCAAGCACTACAACCCACAGCTCTTTTCTGTTTGAAGAGTTACTAGATCAACATTTTAAAATACTCCAGTGGGGGCTGAAGGTTCTTTCCCGGAGCCCTAGAGGCTCAACTTCCCTGAAAGCACAGAGCCAGCTGAGCCAGGCACCAACACCTTTGCTTTAAGGGAGAGCTGCAGGTTACTGAGCACAGAGCCTTTGCCTCAGGGCCACAGCAGCTATTAACTGCAGAGAGCCACAATTTCCTCACGCAGGGCTGTAGTTACACTGACACTGGTGATGTTCAGTAACACCATGGTGTCCTCCAGAATCTCTGCTGTAACCCCACCACAAGCTGCACAGGTACCCACGAGCTGCAGTGTCTCAGAAGATACAGTGTGCATACTGCTGAAGAGGGTTCTCACACAGGTGATACCAGATGACCAATACTTTGCTGTCTCCCTTTTGGAGCATGTTGTGGAGCTAAAGGCCTTGCACACTTTCCCTGGTTCATTTAAAAAATCCTCAGGCTCTGAAGGGCCCCAGCAGAACCACAGCTCACAGCACTCAGTGCCACTGGCTGGGCATCCCCAGCCACCCACACAGAGTCAGTGTGTTTCTCTGCCCAGGAGAGGGATCACTTCCAAAATTTCTAGGGATGTGCTAGGCACTGTTGGGCAGAACCCAAACAGCCTGATAGCAGACACAAACACCTCCAAGCATAACATCACCTGCCATCTGGTAACCATTTGTGGGGGAAACAGGGATCCCACAAAACGCCTAGGGGAAGGTAAACCCCAGTGACAGAGTCTCCAGCTTCATACGGAAGGGACTGCTCACAAAGCGAGGAGAGAGAAGGTGATGGAGAGCATCCATAGCCCCTAACTGGTGGCAGAAGTGGGCACTGCTGTGCCACAACTGATATCTTACAGCTGGGAGGAAGCACTGGAGCTCACAGAGTCCTGCATGGACAGGGGAACAGCATCGTAGAAGCTCCTAGGCAACGGGAGCCTCCTGGAGCCCCATGCAAGTGAGGACCATGGCTGTTGGAGCAGGGAACTGGTCACCCCAGTTGCTTCCCCAGCAGCTGAAAGCTCCCTGTGGTATAAACAGACTCTCAGGCTGGTAGAGTAGGCAAGAAGGTTACTGACCGCTCGAACACGTTTAAGGCGCTCCTCTAATTTCTCCTCTGCTTCACGTTCCTTCTGTACTTCCTCCAAACGATTGATCAGTTCTGCAGCAAACTTCTCTGGTTCAACGTGGATATCCTTTGGCATTCGGTATGTACGCTGCAGGGGAAACACAGCAGGGTTAGTGAAAGCTGCATGAAAAACGACACGTTTCTTCTGGAGGCTTTGCTAACTGGAAATGCCGGTCGTTCCGCTGGGGAGCTGAGGAAGGACAGGCTGCCAGGCACTGAGCTGCAGCCCAGGACCTGGGGGCTGGAAGCTGAGCCTCCCCCATGAGCTCCTGAGCTGGCACCAGCTCCACACATCACCCCTTGTAAGGGAAAAGTTTTCTGGAGCCGCAATTCAACAAGCTCTTTTGGCACCAAACTCCACTTAGGGATGGATATGCTCTTCTTCCAATGTACACATGGTCAACAGGAACATCCTGATCTCAAAGGGTGGGAAAAGGATGTACAGACCTCTCAACTTCTCATGGATCATGTTTATAGCAGTGCTGCTTTCACTCTGATAGAAAGGAGGACTCTGATACACACTTACTCAGCCCATCCCAGAAGGAGCAGTGTATGCCAGTCAATCTCTGCAAATCCAGCCCAGAGCCACAAAAGGCCCCAGTTCCCACAAAGCATCCTCCCTCACCAGAGGATCCTACAGGGCTGCATCTTGGCTCTTCAGAGCTGTGCAACGATCCCCTGCTTGCTTTATCAATACAGCACCCTCACAAGCACAGAGATGCCATTTTTCTGCTTGCTCTGGGTGAATAAATGAATATTTATGGTAGTTCAAGGACATTCTTGATTCCTTATGCTGAGTTACTTTGTCCCTAAATTCCTGAGCTCTGGGATAAGAAATTTGTGAAGTATGAATCTATCAGCTGCTGTATTTGCCTCCTCATTTTTATCCCTTCTGTATTATTTTGCTAAAATTGTAGAAAAAATGACACAGCAGAGATAAAAATTTAATTTGGAGGAAAAAATAGTTGGAAAATTCAACAGCATAAAACCCTGCATTCAAATATTTCAATACCAACATGAGAGAAATACACACTCTATAGGACCAGAGATAAAATTAAATGTGAAGACATGAGATAATTCACAGCAAAAGAACAAATGCAGCATCAGAAGCAGACATCGAGCTGGAAAAGTTTAAAGGAGGATGAGAGACCACCAGAATTTATCCCAGACCAGCCAAAAGATCAAAGCAGAAGACTAAAATAGTGCTTTGCCTCAAAACCTGACAAAAGTATGCAAATTGTATTGGCTTTTCTGTCCCTGCCAGCTGTCGGGTGGGAGGAGGGAAGAACCCCAGAGGCAGTAAAGACCCCACTGAGGGCACCAAGGAGCTGAGGACATCTTTCACGACACCCCAGCTGGGCTGCAGAGGTCCCAGTTAAAGCACCACTTATTTTGTTTGCCAAGAGGAATGGGTTTTCCTGACCCTGCCAGCAAATCTCAGTCCCAGTGACCCCTTTGAGCTGGGAACAACCCCAACCAACCTTCCCCTTCATCCACGTTGGCTGAAGAGAGCACAACACGTGAGCTACCAGGTGGCTCCAACCCTGGGATGACAACATTGCTGCCACCAGGACCTCCAGCCCTGCAATCAGTGGCACGTATTAAAAAAACCAAACCAAACCAAAAACACTGCAGAAAAAGATTTTCATCAAAAAAATGTTTAGTCTTGAAATACTGGCACAGGGGTCAAAGCCACATGCTTCACCTTTCTGCTGTCCACAAATGGGCCCCAGTCATGCTCCAGCACGGGGGAAGATGTGGCAGAGCTGGTTCCTGCTCTGTTACTCCCTGAGGAGCTTCTAGGATGCAAGTGATGTCTCCCTGTTGCCCTGCATAGCCCAGGGGAGCACTTCTGGCTAAGGGAGCCTGCTTCCCTCTGAAATCCCAAACCCATGACCACCACCCTGTGGGGCAGTGCCAGCAATTCCCAAGGAGAGAAACCTCTCTCTTGCCTGACAAGTCCCAACCTGCTGGGTGATGTGTTCCCTCCCTCCTGCCACCTCAGACAGGACAACTCCCCCTGTGGTTGTTTGTACGAGGGCAGCACCGAGCCCTGCTCCGTTAGACACCTAATGAACCTAATGAGAGGCAGCTCAGAGCTCAGCAGGTACAGTCTTGGGTCTCCTCATTGCAGCTACCACAGGAAAACACAAATGGGAAATAATTTCTCTTTATTTTCCTAGCTTCTGATGCAATGCAGCATCCCAAACCAAAGGCTCTCCCAAGCCTCTGGCAGCAGTGGGTGCAAAGAGGGAAGCTTGCTAACCTGTCTGAGTCCTGTTCCAATAAGGTGGTTCTCTTCTGGCCCAGTAATGCTTATTGACCACAGCTCTGTTTCTGATGAGGATCTGAAGACATTCACTGCTGTACCCAGGGAACTCAAGATAAGACAATTCTGGACTTTTACAACTAATACCTCAGCATGTTTATCAACAGTTTCTTAAAGTCTGGAGGTGATTGAAGCTCAACTACAGAAAGTACAATAATCAAACCCAAGGATCTTTAGGATGAACTAATTTTCCTCTCTTTGAAAAAATGCTGCATCTGCAAAACCCACTGCCCTGTCCTTGGAGCCTCCCACTCAGCACCACAGCTTGCAGAGGTCTCAGCAGCCTGTCTGAGGGTGCAAGATGCAGCCCCTTCTGTGCAACCATCTCTGCAAGGGTCTCCCTGAGCATCCAAGTTCAGTGCACCTGAAACAAACCTCACTTTGCCCCACAGATACTGGTTGCACGTGCCCTGTGTTGTCCTGGCAGGTACCTGTAAGGGTGACTCACAGAGCTGACAAGCAGGATGATGCTCTGTACATTGCCATAGGTCTGACTTTATTGCTAGCTCAAAGAATGAGCTACACAGACTTCCCCAAAACTAAGAGTACTGCAGAATAATGAATGCAAATTCCCTGTGCTGAAATAATGCAGATAACTGCCGAGGGCTCTCTCTATCTCCCTGAACAGCAAACATGGATTGCACTGACCTGGTTCAAAAGGCTTAAGACAACAAAGTGTTTGAAACTTTTATCAAATGATGGGCCTTACTTCAGACAGGGAGACATGGGAGACAGGCTCCATCAAACACCAGCCAGGCTGAGCCTGTGCCCAGAGCAGGATCCTTCAGGGCCTTGAACCTGCCCCCAGCTTCCCATGAGCATAGAGTCCTGCCAAGGGAGTCACAAATAAGCTGTTTATTGTTCTGAAATCAGAAGAGCTTCAAATGCTTTTGTTCCAAATAAAGGGTGTGGGCACTTTCCAAGAGCTAGCTGGTTTTGGAGGATCCTGCCTTCCAGTCTGGACTAGAATGAGATCTCTGGGCACTTGGCATCAACCACTCAGAAAGCAAACACCTCATTTTTGAAGAATTGTTTATCTACAGCTGTTGCATCTAATGTTTTATTTAATTGCCTATCTGTGTTTATTTAGAGCCACTAGTTCAGAAAGGTCTGCTCTGAACCAAACCACACTTACTTGGAGAGGCTGCAGAGGACAACAGACATGAGGCTGATTGGCAAAACCAGAAATTGCTTGAACTGGTCGGGATGGAGCAATCTTTGCTAGTGACAGCTTTGAGGAAGGATTCCTTGAGGTACCTACCACCAGAACATCGTCCTTGACATGTGAAGTGTCTGAAGCTCCGGTACCCTGGGAAAGAAGCAGCCTGCTAAGAACATGTGAGACACACAGGCTCTCCAGCAGTTCCATTTAGCATCCACTCTCATCTTTTCTCCTTCTTTTCTTGGAGCTGATGGAGTGGGAGTTGCATGGATTTTGTAATGTTTTCCAGCATTATATTGGGCAGAGGTTCCTACCCAATCCCAAGGAACGACAGGTTGGACTGAACTGTTTCTGACAGATCTGACTGGGCCAAAGAATTCTGTGCTGGTAAATCTCCCTCATCTACAGGAGGTTTGATGCCTCCACGATGCCTGAGTGGTTGATGTTAGATCACAAGTCTGACTTGGAAATGAAAGAAGAGAGCAGGCTAGAGAAGCTAAGAGAATAGAAGTTCTGAACCTCCATGTCTCTCCGATTAATGCATTCCTCTGTGATGTGTCTGCAAGGGGAAAATGGTGTTTCTGTACCAGAAACACTCATGGCAGAGCTCATGGACTGCTGAGTTTCAGCATCCACTGGAGCAGCATTCAGGGATCAGGAAGGAGTCCCACTGCTGCAAGGCTAGTCAGGAAAATGGCATAAAACAGCCGATGGGAATTCTGACCAGGTTCTCAGCTCGCAGGGCAGAAAAGCTCATTTAGCCACAGGATAAGGCAGCACAAGACCAGGCTTCTCCTGGTACAGCTCCTCCTGTACACTTCTCATCTGTGGTCACTCACAATTTTTTGTTCCACTCCAGAACACTCCAGAAGCCATCTCACAGCATCCCTGATTGTGGGGCGGGACAGGAGGGCTCCCCCCATGAACCAACTACAGCCAGAACAGCACAAAATGGCTTCTTTATGCAGTTAAACAAACAAACCAAATCCCGAGTCTTAATGCTTGAGGTTGGATTTTTTCTGAATGTCCTGTGAAAAAGGGGGACCTCCCTCTCCTGGTAATGGATGAAGACCTGGGCTAAATACAGAGCAATAGCACAGGTACAGCCCTGTATTCTCCAGGCTTTCTCCCTTCCTTTGGGAACTTGTTGCTCTTTCCTTCCTTGGTGCTCCAAGACTCTGCTGAACTCCAAGCTATGGAAAACCACATGAAAACAACACTCACTCACTGTGTAATGTGCTCCTGCCAGAGGCACAAAACAGAGGTCTCTCTGCTTTGCTAGAGATCTTCACCCACTGCATTCCTGGGCAGAGTGCCACTTCACAGGACACAACTTTTCCAAACTTAGGGCACTGGTGAGTTGGTAAGTATGGAAGATCTGAGTTGGTGAGTGTGGAAGATGCAGATCACAGCCATCCACACACCATCTCCTGCTGCAGAGCAGGGTGTCCTACATACCCAGCACATGCTGTTGCTGTTTGGAGGCAGCACGGCTGTTGGAACTGGCAGGCACTCTCCTGTGAACATACAATCACTGCACTTTATAGCTTCTGGACCTAACTACAAGCGCTGCTATTAAAAGCAATGTTAAGTCCTTTCAGAATTTTGCATAATAGCCCCATAGCTCATTTGTCAGGGAACAGTAAGGTCTGTAAAGGACTTCTGCAATGACTTTCGGAAGTAAGAGCTTCTCTGC
>NW_008662427.1:23391-28050 GCF_000695815.1 Acanthisitta chloris
CTATCAGCATGGACTCTGGCTATGCTGGGTAGATATGGGTCCATAAAGACCTTCACTCAAAGGTTGTGATTTCATCATTGCTGCAGGTTTAAAAGCAGCTCACCCCTGGGTCCAGCCAGCTTTAGCCAGGGGCTGTGGGACGGCCCAACCGCTGCCTTTGCAAAGCAACACTTGGGAGAAACATTTGCATGGCTCCTTGCTAATTGGGGCGGTTTAATTCAATAAGTGTGCAGTTAGAGGTGAATTTTAAAGAGTAACTTTATAACATTTCACACTGGTGTTGTCAAAACACATTGTCTAATTACCTCCTCCTTTCTTGGCTGATTGATAAGCGAGGGCAGAGCAGTGCGGCTCTGAAGTCGATGCCAATTCTGTGTCAGTAATTGGCTAGCAGAAGGTGCCAGAGTGTCTGAACTAAACTTTTATTCCCTGGAGAAAGACTAGAACTAACTCGACTTCTCAGTCCTGTGCTCCCATATAAATATGTGTCAAGATGCCTTTTTCCCTGGGTCTTAAAATTACAGTGCAGAACCTAATGGGAACAGTGGATGTTTCACAGAAAAATCCTTGTGAAGCATCTGTGTGTACTTTAGGAGGAATATGTAATTCTAAAAGACTGTGTAGGTAAGTAGGATAATATAAAAATTTATAAGCAGCAGGTGGCCAATTTAAACCTTGTTTTTTCCCCCCTTTTTAAAACTGGTTTCCAAAAAGGTCGATAAAATTTAATGTTAAGTAAAACTAATTAGCCTGCAAGGAACTGCTGCTGGAATGACACTTATTCAGTTCAACAAAAGAAATGTTTGGCAGATGGAAGTTCGTTAAAGCAGAGCTCACTATACATATTTAATGCTCCATACTCTGAGTTTATAACCTGCAGTTCATCGAGGCATTGCCAGTGCACACCATCAACAGAAAGCCACTATTATTTTTATCCAAAAGGTAAAGCCACTGACAAGCTTTGAAGTCAGAGAATATTCACTCAGTAGTTCCCACTGCTGGGGAACAGCAACAACAATAACAACAAAAAATAAAGGCCAAGCTTTCAAACTTCAACTCTAACAAAGCCATGCTTACAGTAAAAACGGCATCAAGTGAAATAAAAAGGCACCCAGCCAGCCTTTTCAACAGCAACCACACTGTGAAAGCAACTGTGTGAAAAGAGAGGTGACTGAGCAAGGATGGCTATGAGCGTCCGCAGCCAGGGCTTTTATTGTCAACCCAGTGATCAAAGCACAGGAGACCCTCTTAAATCTAAGGAAAATAATCTAATTTAAAAGACAAAACAAAGAGTGGTGGTTTTGGTGTGGTTTTTTCTTTTTTTTTTTTTTTTAAATCAGATTAAAACAAGGGTGTATTTCTGCTGGTATTGTGCTGCTTTGAGCAAGCAGGACGAGAACAGCTGCGTCAAGTTTGAAGGCACTTCTGGAAAAAAACAGATGGAGGCTTTTTTTCTCTCTATTTGATTTGTGCTGGAGTCCAGCTGTCCAAAGGGGAAAGAAGTACCTTTATTCTCTGCTAGATATTAAATGTCACCTGTAACTCCTCACAAAAAGAAAACAATAATAAGCAGAGCTGCAGATGGGGATGCAGAGCCCTAGCAGTTGTGTTCATCTTCCAAAAGCTGTTTGCTTACCTGGAGCACCAAAGGAGACAAACAAAATACTTACGCCTGCACCTTCTTTGCTCCCCTGCCTCGCATCCCCTGGTGAACTTTGCCGAGTTCTTGAGAACAGGTTACATCTCCCCTTGGCTGCCCAGTGCAGAAATACTGCTGGGGACCATTGCCTTTCTCCCCAGCTGACCTTGACCAAGACCTACATCAGCCTCCATGTCCAATAGCCTCCTACATCCTCCACAAACACTTCCAGCTCACCCGAGGGCATGTAACCTGCCTGCAGATAAATGTCAGCCAGTGCTCCCATTCTCACCCAGCAGAAAACAACTGGTTACTGACTCAATGGCTAAGAAAAATCAGGCATTTTGGGCAGCCCTGGATGGTGAGTTTGGCAGAAGGCTGCTACACCATTTCTAAGCCTGGTGTATGTCTATCTTCAAGCATCCCCAAATGAATCCAGCACTAACGGGGGTTAAACTCGAGCACAGGCAGAGCAACTGTAGACTTAGACATCTCACATATTTTGCATATTTACCTCTGGGAAGGAGATTGTGCTACTTACAGGAATGTGAGGTAGTGGCACACGTCCATTTGCTTTGGCACTTTCTTGCATCTCTCTGCGATGCTGCTTTCGGAGTCTGTACGGCGGGATCCCATCTCTGCCGGAACAAACAACAACATGTTCTGCTTTAGTGCCTTTCTCTGGTGCACTTCCTTCACTTGAGCATCACAGACACAGAGTGGCAGGTAGGAAACCCCTTCACTCTTGAGGAAGGCTTTGCATGCCCAGAGCAAGGGAAATCCATGCCCCAACAACACCCTGGCACTGAGGGCTAGGGAGGCTTACACGGCATCCACCAGGAACAGAGCAAGGTAGGGCTCCTGCAACTGCTGCCCTAGGCAGAGGGCAGGGAGAAGGACTTGGAGCATATCCTGGTACCTTTTATAGTTGGTTGCTTTCTATAAAGAGCCTGTAACATACACATTAAACCACAGGGCAGAGTAGGAGAGGGGGGAGAAGGAGGAGTGGGAGCTCAGTGAGCATCTACTCCAAGGGAAACTTGGTCAGGGAATGAGGTATATATTTTTAAGAGAGCATGACAGCTTCTCAAGTGGCTTATCAAAGCAAGGAGGTAGGCTCCACTGCTCTCAAGGTGATCTCTAGCTCAGTCTGAAATTATGGACTTGATACTGGAGTTCCTGTGGGGAAGAACACAGCCCTCTCCACAGAGGAGGCTGGACAAGGTTAGGAAGTGATGCCATGGGCAGCGACACCCAACTGAACCAGCTTCACTTGGGTTTGTGCCTCTAACTCACCCTCCTGGTGACATCAGGTTATGTGGGGAAAAATCAATGAATCCAAACCAAATGCCAGCCTGGAGCTTAGCAATTTGGAGCTTTCCTTTTTTTGTCTTAACATGTTTCCCTGATTCAGTAGAAGTAAATGCTTGGGAAGCCTGTGCAACGCCACAGAGGTAGGTGGGAACGAACGGAGGGATTTGGTTCGTCCCCAGCACCAAACAACTTCTGTGCACAGGCACCATCTCCTGCCAGCCCCACACCCCTCTGAGCTGTGCAAATGAGCCCAACGCATCCCACAACAAGATGTTTGCACAAGCCAAATGTCCTTAGCACCTACCCCTCTCCCCAGCTGCTTCTCCAGAACATAAACCAAACAGTTTCACCCGCAGATTTTTAAAGTCAAGTTGCCATTTGGCAGGTGAGACACAATTTACTGGGGTGTTTTGCCTGCAAACTTTCCAAGCTACAAGCACCAGGCTGTGAGAGGATGGCCACCACCAGCTCTCATTCCCATTCTGACCGTGCTGGCTGCCCCATTGGCTACCTGGAACTGTGGGTGTGGGCAGAATCATCACCAAATGACACCAGAAGAATGTAATTTCATGCAGTAATTCAGGCATTCAAAATGAAATGCCATTAAAATACAATAAAAGCCATGATTAATGACAAGTGCTTTTTAGCAGGAAGGCAAACGAGAGGACAGAATGAGCCAGGCTAATTACAGCTCTGGCTAGTGGCTGCAGGTAATGTGGGAGGAGGAGGAGTATGCTGGGAGCATCACCTTGCTGCACTGCAGCGACACAGTTCAGGACCAGCCCCATTTCCCCATGCACTGCTCTACTGACAGGCAACTGTGACAGTGTTCACTGGAATCACAGAATCATCAAGGTTGGAGGAGACCTCTAAAATAATCAAGTCCAACCATTAACCTGTCACTGTTGTAACCCCTAAACCCTAAACCAAATCCTCCAGCACCAGATCTAGATGCCTCTTACACACTTCCAGGGATGGTGACTCCACCACCTCCCTGGGCAAACCTATTCCAGTGCCTGAACACCCTAAGAGTGAAAAATTCTTTACTAATATCTAATCTGAATCTCCCCTCTCTCAGCTTATGACCATTCCCTCTGTCCACTTCTTAGGCTTCCCTTTCTTTAATGACAAACCTCCATTTGAACTTAACAGTCGCAACGGTTGAAGAGTTTGATCACGTCGCGACACGGCTTTTTCTAGACTGGATGGCAACGAAACAACTGGCAGTTTTCAGAGAAGAAATAAAAACCAGGGGGATTATTCTAGCCATCGCTGGTCGGCATCAATAGACAACATTTCGGCTTAACCACTGCACAAAACCCGAGCGCCAGAACACAACTCGCACGCTAAGGCCGCGCGGCCATTCGTGGGGAGAGCAGCATTCTATTAGAAAGTGCAATTTTTCTTTCTTTCTCTCTCCTTTTTTTTTTCTAAATTCTCCCCAGCAGCAGTCCCAGCGGAAAGAGCGACTTTTGTTCCCAGCACAGTAGCGAAAGGCTGATAATGGCCTCTAATCTATCCGGCTTCAAACACATGTTCAGCCCCGCTGTGCTGCCTTTGATGTCATTTTAACTAGATTCCCCAATGCCACCTCTGAACTTGGAACATTCCTTCGTTCAATGTACTGTGCCAACTCAACCAGAGGAAGCAAATTCAAAGATAAGCACTTTAATTTTATCCCAACAAAACCTCATTCAATAGATGGG
>NW_008662428.1:0-342 GCF_000695815.1 Acanthisitta chloris
CCTCCAGCCCAGTTCCTGCAACAACCAGTGCAGTCCCTTCCAGCTCAGTTGCCACATCCACTGCTGCTCGTTCAGGGACCACAATTGCAGAGACAACAGCCTCAACCACCACTCCCTTTGCACAGACATCCTCCTCTACACCTAGCACAAGCTCAACTGCTGCCACCACCTCCACTCCTCATGTTAGCTCTACTCTGGGCAACACATCCCCAGCTCCAACCACACCTACACCTGCCTCTACTCTCCCCAAAACATCCACTGCTACTGGGACAGCCACGTCAACTCCTGAGGCCTCTGCTGCAGCCACCTCTGAAACAGTCCAACCCTCCAATACTGCTGCCC
>NW_008662428.1:480-1364 GCF_000695815.1 Acanthisitta chloris
CTTCCCACCCAGGCGGCAAAATCCACTGCGCCTCCTGGAATGACCCCAACTGCAGAGACAACAGCCTCGGCCACCACACTCCTTGCACAGACATCAAAATCTACTACTGGGACAAGTCCAATTGCTACCAAAACCTCCACTCCTCCTGTGAGCTCTACTATGGAAAACACCTCCCCATCTCTGATCGGCCCCCCCTCCAAATCTGCCCTACTGACAACCTCTACTGTTACTGCTACAGCCACCTTTCCAACTGAGGCCTCAAGTGTAGTCACATCAGAAACAGTGCAACCCACCAGCACAACTGCCCAGGCCACGTCTCAAGCAGAGACCATGGCTTCAGCCACATCCACTCCTAAAGACAAGTCTGCTCTTAACAACACTTTTGATGTCCTGTCCACGACAGCGCAAACCACCAGCCCAGCTCCTGCAACAACCACTGCAGTCCCTTCCAGCCCTCCTGGAATATCCTCTGCTGCACCTGAAATGACCACAAGTGCAGAGACAACAGTCTTGACCACCACACTTGTTGCAGAGACATCGTCGTCTAATCTTGGGACAAGCCCAACTGCTGCCACCACCTCCACTCCTCATCTGAGCTCTACTCTGGGGAACACTTTCCCAACTGTGACCACACCTACACCCACCTCTACTCTGCTGAAAATCTCTACAGCCCCTGGTACAGCCACGTCAAACACTGAGGCCTCAACTACAGCCACCTCTGAAACTGTCCAAACCTCCAGTACTATTGTTCAGTCCACATCTCTACCTGAGACTACAGGGTCATTGTCAACATCTCCTGCGACAACTTTGTCTCTTATAACAACCGCCCGCAATCCAGCCCAGTTCCTGCAAAAACAACTGCAATAACTGCAGTCCCTTCCAGC
>NW_008662429.1:0-69813 GCF_000695815.1 Acanthisitta chloris
ACCGACCGGGTCACCCCCTTACCGGCCTGGGACACCCCTTACCGACCGGGTCACCCCCTTACCGGCCAGAGACACCCCTTACCGACCGGGGACACCTCTTACCGATCAGGAGCATCCCCTTACCGGCCGGGGCCACTCCCTAACCGCGGGTCGGGCACTGCCTTCCCGAGGCGAGGCAGACCCGGTCCGGGTACTGCCCCCGACGCAGGAAACCTGAAAACTCTCATCCAAACACCGTCACCAGCACGGCCAGGGCAGAGAGCACCTCGGTGAGGGTGCTGAGGCAGTGGACCAGAGAAGCTGTGGCTGCCCCATCCCTGGAAGTGTTCAAGGCCAGGTTGGATGGTGCTCTGAGCAACCTGGTCTAGTGGAAGGTGTCTCTGCCCAGGGCTAGGGAGTTGGAACTAGATGGTCTTTTAAGGTCCCTTCCAACCCAACCGTTCTGTGATTCTATGGTGATTCTGTGATTGTGTTTTTACAGGGCAGGTGCAATAGTGGTGTGAGGGCACAAGGAAAACAGACGATGCATGAAGAGCCTTTCCTGCTGGCTGCATGGTGGCAGAGACCTCCTGAGGGATTGCAGCATATGGCTGGTGGTGTTGGTGTTGTTCATCGATGGTTTGCAGCTGCCTGAGAGTCTCTGCTGCCTTCAAACTGCTGGGAACCGAGGCAGGGCCTCCTGCACAAGTAACCTTGCACTCATTTAAATAAAGGTGTGTTTATAAAAACACTTAGGCAAATGAGTGCAATTTCTTCTGTAGATAAGATCTTAAAATACAAACATGGGTCTTAATCTGCAAACACTTGAATTAAAGATCTCGTTTAACTCTGTTTAAGTCAATGGGACTACCCAGGTGCTTAGAGGTGAGTGTTTTTAAGATCAAAGCCCTGGTGCATTTCCAAAAGGCTGCTGTAACAGGAAGACAGTGAAGAATTTGCCTCTAATATTCAACACAGTGTTCCAATATTCATGAACTTTCTGCCTCAGTGAAATGACTGTTATACAAATGAGCTTCACGGGTGTGTACCTTGAGGAGTGATTTAAAACATGCGTTATTGTAAGATAATGGCTGTTCCTGCCAACCTGACTCCTCCACCCGTTTATTTGAGGTGACTCATTTGTATTTTTTCCCTTGTATTTTTCAGTGCAGGATCTGAGTGGTAGGTTTCTGCAGCTGGGGCGATGTCCTCTGTCACAGAGCTCAGGCAGCGTACTGGTCGCATGCAACAGTGTCTATCAAACTGCCACAGTCCTTGCCAGTCCTGTGCCGTTGAGGGTAATAAAGTAACTGTTTCAATAGAAATGATATACAAGTAAAAGGCTGTAGAGATATGCCTGTCTAGCTGCCTCTTTCCTGCTTGTATGTTCTTTACCTATAGTGCCCTGTAAGCTGTAAGTGTCCATCTAGTACTGTGTCTCTGGAAAGAGAATATGCAGAATGATTAAATAGTTATAAATATGTTGCTGAAAATCATGCAAGACAACATTCCATCCTCAAAGGTTGGCTGTTGCACACATAATATCTTGAATTTAAGTACCAATGTACAGCCTTCCTTTTTGCTTCCAACAAGAGAGAACATAGGAGGGTCTGCATGAACAAGGTCATGTTAAACTGAAATTACAGTTGTTGAATTTAGGATTTTGGTTGACCCATAAGAGTGATTTCATTTGCTCCCTTTACAATTAAATCACTTCCCTCAACTGGTTTTATGTTATTTTTCCTTAATTATCTTCCTTTGTTCATCCTTCCATAGCCAAGGAGTCAGAAGGATGGCTGATAACAAGCCATCTTTTTTTTCCCCTTTGTCAAATGGCCAAAAGGATGGAGACAATGTGGTGTGGCTGCCATTAATTCCAAGTCAGAGGGCAGAAAGCACTCTGCTCCTGTCTCCTGTTGTTCTTGTCAGAGGATCAATAAGTAGGAGCAAGTAAAGAGGTGCAACAACAAAACCTACAGCTCCACTCCTCAACCCTCCTCAGCAAGAAATATGCACAAATCTGTTTAAGGGTTTGAAATGCATCAATACCCACTTAGCCTCAGGAAAGGTATTTTCGTCACACTCATCTCTTACATTATTTTCTCCTAATTTTCATTATTCACTAAATGCATAGTTTTGTTTTCCTTTAGTTTTCATTTTCAGCTCTTTTGGATTGCTGTTTTTCCCTCCTCAGGGCTGTAATTGTAAATCAGGGAGTGGCTGGAGCTGAGGAGACCTGTGCTCAGTTTCCCAGACTTTATAAGCTACTGTGCTGGGCAAAATCCTAGTCCCACCATCCAGAAATCACCTGTGTCATCCATCTTGCATACTTCTGAACTCATGAAGACTATTCAGGTGCTTGAAAGTCCCTGTATGGGTGCATCTTTACAAGATTGCTGTGATAATACTGGTAGGAGCAGTGTCAGAGTCAAGAACATAATATACAAGAAAGGGATTGGATATATATATGAATGTCAAAAAATAATCAGAATTATCTGATTGTAACTTGGTGCTTCAAGGAATCAGCTGGTATCTAACTCCTGGAAAGGGAAATTCAACCTAAAGTGAGGAGAGACAAAAATGCTTACTCCTAGATTATTTTTTTCTCCTTCTATTATACTCTGCATGAAGTGACTGGTGGAGTGTGCTTTTAGGCATAGGATACTGCCTGAATGGGTCCTGAATCCCTTCTGATAGGACAGTTGTTTGGCACCATGGTTCTCCCTGCACAGAATGGGGATGATGAATGATATTATTTTGCTGTGATTTCTTACTCCACTCCATTTAGACTGCATGGATTTTAAAGCAAGAACTGATTTGATGGGGCTCCAAACTTTATTTAAGTCTCTAAAATGTGACTGTATTAAAATAATGAGAAGAAATCACAAGCATATTCACATACTAATTATTATGCAAAGTGGGGAGGAGGGGAAAGAAAGTATGAGATTCTTTTAAAAAGCTGCCAGCACAGGTCCAAATACAAACCATGTTTCAAGTGGGAGCACACTGTAACAAACTGAAGGAATTACCAATACACTACCTACCCCTGTTTAGAATCATGCTCTCAATTTTCATTTCATGACATTTATTTACTTTAGCAAAGCATTTTTTATCTTTTTACTCAGTCTCCCAAAAGTTTCTTCTGGGTCCACACTGGATTTTAGTACCACTAGAAGATATTTTCTTCATTTAAAGTTTTTCTTTGTTGCTTTGCACTGTAGGCAGGTAAATATGGATTGTTAATTAATGCAAACTTCAGCTTTTATTTCCTCTTCTTTTTCAGTTAAAGGATATGCAAAGAAATATTCTACATTTCAAAGAATCATTATTCTTCAGTTCTAGGAAGAAAAGGAAGAGGTGTTTAAGCTTGACCCTGACTTATATGTCTCCATTTATGCATCCTAGCAGCAAATAAATATATCCTAATAGTGCATAGAATGAGGGGAAATGTAGGGACATTGTGAAAAACAGCAAGAACCTCAGAGCATGTATTTTTCTACAGAGTTCCATTTGCTTCTCTGCTGCTGTGTCAGAGACTCATTTTATTCAGATATCAAGAGCAGATCGTCATCCAAGAGCAGAACAGCTGCCAGCAATGGCTTGTTAGGGTGTGCTTGCTTGGGACACATCCTGGCTGAGGCTTGTCTGGTGCAACACAGGTTTACTGTCAAAACTCAGCATTAGTTGCCCCAAATTTCTATGCATTCTCATACTAAGTTAATGCAAGCCACCAAAATGTATTCTCTCCTGCCAAAATGAAATCTCCCCACTGAACAATGCCAGCCAACATATAACTAGTGGTAAAATGCCACTGTATATATGCTCCAATAACACAGTGATGTCAGCACCTGCAAGCCCTGGGTCCTAACCTCGCGTGCAGCAGCCCTTCTGCTGTTACAGCCTCTTGCAGCAAGGGCATGCAGCATCTCAAAAAAACAATGATGAACACACATCAGGAACATAAAAATGTCAGCAACTTAGGACCCCACAGAAGTTCTGGCAGCAAAACTTGCTAGTAAAAAGACAGTCTGGCAGGGTAATTTCTCCTGCAGAGTACTACAAGTTTTCTTACAGGGGCAGTGGCTTTGTCATACCACAGGAGGGTTTTGGTGGAACATGTTCCCACTTGAATCTCCTTGTAAACTGTGACTTGTGCAGCTATGACTTGTGCAGAACAGAGCATGGGCATCTGATACAAAACCAGAGGTGTGAGGAGCCCTCTCTGTGCATTCCTATGGACTTCCAGTATTCAGGCAGCAATTGTTCCAGCAATTACACACAGATCTGCCTCTACTCCTGTGTTTACAATGCAAATGTATTTGAATATCTGACAGAAATTATCATATATTTGCATTAAAAGTACAGTAAATACTGCTCTAAATAACTTTCCTTATGATGAAGTAATTAAATCGCTTCTCTCAGCAACCCTATCTACTAGACCAAGGTACCTTTATTCCTCTCAATACTTTTGTAAGAATAAAATCCAGGTTCAGCTTACTCAAAATCCAAGTTTGACTTATTCATATTGTCCCAAACAAGTTTAAATCCATAGATACTTTTTAAAATGCAGATAAAATACATCTTTTATTTCTGAACTTAGAATAAAAAGAATCCTCTACCCTGCCATGTACCAGTGCAGCCCTTTTTTACTAACACATCTGCTGAAATGGTGAGTTCCAAGTTCAAAGGACATCTGCTGCAATCCCACCACCCTTCATGAAAACACCGTTACTACCTGGCACAGCTTGGGTAGAGTTGAACTATATTGAACAGTTTTCCCATCCCCATCCCTGAAAGTGTTCAAGGCCAGGCTGTGTGGGGCTTTGAGCAACCTGGTCTAGTGAAAGATGCCCCTGCCTATGGCAAAGGGGTTGGAACTAGATGATCTTTCATGTCTCTTCCCACACAAACCATTCTATGATTCTGTGAGGACATTAAAGACTGTGTTCATACAGGATGAGGCCATAAATTCTCCATGTAACAGAGGCAGACGGGAGGCTGAACAGGCATGTGACTTCTCTTGATAATGATGCTTCAGCCAGCCATTTTACTGGGAAGGGGAATGTTCTTGGAGTGGCAGATATGAGACAGATGGACAGAAACTGAGTGCTGTTTCTGTTTCATCTGAGCAGGCCCAAAAATGAGAGGTATTTCATTTTGTGACAAGTTTTGATTGTAGACACAACTCTTCACTCAGTGCGTGGATTCATACTTAGAGATGAAAATTCACCAATATCTCATTCCATGTTTAACTACAAGACTCTGAACAGGCTGCACAAGTCAAGCAGAGATAATATAGCATTAATAATTTAAATATATTTCAAAAAAACACAATTCTGCAAGTGTCAATGTCACTACCAAATCTAACTAAAGTTTTGGAGTCCTGATCCTCTGTGGTATATATTTAGATGATGGCATGCTTCTTACTCAAATTGGAAAAGCCTGTCTGATCGCAGCTTGAAAGTTTGATACACATGCTGAAAAGTGAAGAGCTGATAAACTGAGAGCTTGTGTAAAAGAATATATTGCTTCTTTAAGGTCAGGCACAGCATTTCTGAGAACCTAGAAGAGCCAGAGCTGAAAAAGTTTATGGAGTTTCAGAATCTGCATTGAAAGTCCCATCAGGAAAGGATGAAGTAAAATTCCACTTAGCTTTTAGTGGCTGAATGTGCGTTATAAAAAGCACAGACTGGCAGAGAAAAATTGATGATTTCTACTGCCAGAGCTGTTACAAAAATCAAACCATGAATTGGGAGAAGTCACATGGCTGAGCACCTGTAACCAATTTCTGAGATGATAAAAGAAAACTTTAGACTCTCTGACAGCTTTTCTGTGGGTCTAATTTTTTTTCCAGGCTTCTTCTTTTTTTTTTTTTTTTTTTGTCAAACCACTTAGAAGTTGAAAAAGCTGGAAAGCTTGTACTCTTCCAGCTTATGGGGAAAAAAGAAGAAAGATTGAGACTTGCTGGCTCTAAAGTCTTAACAGATATTTTGATTGGAGTTACTCAATTCAATAACTAGCAGAAATGCTTTCACCTATAAATACATTACAATAATTGCATGTGCTTTAAAGTAAAAACGGTTTTGCTAATCTTTGTTCTGATGGGCATAATATATTTCACTTTATAAGAAGTGCTAATTTTATGCATTCTTAATGAATTCTCAATTTACATTGAACAGCAAGTTGAAATGATTAAAAGCTATAAACTGAATCAGCTGGTAAATAAATATTTATTTGCCATTTTAATGTAACAGAATAGAAAAACTAAAATATAAAAAAATGGAAGTTAAGATTTGTAACAGCATAAGAAAGAGGCTGTACTCCTGCAGAGCAAAAGAAGTACAAAATTTACTGTAAAGTTTAAATTAAATTGTCAGTTAACAAGTTGTCTCGATTACCAGCCAATGAAAACTAATTTTCTTTAGGAAAATATCAGAGCACATGCAAAACAAGTTGAAAGCTGATGATTTAAAGACAGGTTTCTTGCTGATCCTTTGATAGTAGTCAATAATTTAAGCTATGATTCCAAGGGAAGGTTTTCGTATGAGATGGAGCTCAGATCATGAAGATTCACTAGAACTGTTCCCGAAGCCTTGGCTTACCAGCATGAAAGTGGCACAGCCACCAGCCTGGTAGTGAGGCACCAGGTCAAGACAGGGGCCTTCCTTCAGGCTTCTCGGTTTGAGCAGGAGTTAAGCCATTTCTTTAGCCATCTGAGACTTTTCCCAAGTCAGCATTAACTCAGCTGGCACTGGTGACCGGTCCAGAAAGAAACACATGCTCCATTTCTCTTCCTTTCACAAGAGACTCTTCTGTTAGCTCTGTGGTATTGAAAATTATAGGGATGAATGATGAAAACTGAACTTTGGGCTGTTTTACATTCTTTCAGTACCATTTAGTGTGATGGTTGTTGACTTCTCCCTGCTGCTATATTTAGAAAGGGGAGTAGGAAGGAGATGAGCGTTAGTATTATGGGTTATGACACAAAAACATCAAAAGGAAAGTCTGTTCTCATTTCTCTTTGGTATCCTCTGAGGACTTTCAGTGTTTAGAGAAACCTCCTGTTCCACTGCAGGAGCTCAGGAAAATGGGCACCAAACTTTATTTACACTCTAGGACTACATATGGCCATACAAGGTGGGTGGGTAACTAGGACGCAGAACTTTTTCCTTCACTGAGCTTAGTTTCCCACCACTAGATAAGCTTCAAGTAGGTTGTCTGGTGGAATTATTGTTCCTTATACGTCAGTGCTTGGATTAAAAATAGAAAATATCAGAAGCTTCCCTGCATTCACTGAATCAACAAAAAATCCATGGGAAAAAAAAATCACATCATGCCCCAGAAGAAATCTAAATGAATTAAAGTCACCCCCTACAGAGAACTTAGGCTCTGTTTATTTTCAAGAATCTGTTACAGGTTTTGCAATATTTTTCTGGAAGTTTTTCACAAGCATTCCTACTTCCTTTCACTCCAGGCCAGGGCTGGACTGCCAGGCTGAAGGAATTCTTTGGAGCTGACCTTCAGCCATGAGAGACAAAGGCCCTCAGCCTCAGTCCAATTACAGCATTTTAGAGATATATTGCATCTACAGATTGTAAGCTGCGATATGAATCGAAAAGCTCAAGAGTTCTGCAGGCTACACCATGAAAGCATTTGATAGTAAAAGAGTTATGGGTAGGGAAAACTTGACATCTTCTAAGCATGGAAGAGAAATGAAAAGTTGCTTCAACAGGCAACAGCATATCTTGACTGCAAAACTGCTGTTGCATGTCTCATCCCTTTCTCCCCACCTCCCATGGACAAAAGACAACCCAGACACTTCCACGTGCAACACAGCACCTGTTTGCCTCCTGCCACTCTCCAAGTACCTCGAGTGGGCAGCAGGAGGTGGGCAGGGTTAACCCTGCAGGTTCTCCACCTGCTTTGCAGTAGCAAAAATTCCAGGGACGAGCAGCTAGCAGAAGCTGTGTCTGGCAACATATGTGACAAGTAGCACCGATCTCTCATATGCTGGGAAGCTGTGTGCAACCAAGAGTGTCTCTCAGGGTATGACACTAACACCTGCCCACTCTCCTACCTACAGATTCTCTCTGTTAAGAGCAAATTCAGTGCAATGGCAACAGTTCAAGAAAACAAAATACCTTGTATGTTTCAGTGGAAAACATGGGCTGTCAGGCCAGTTTCTTTTCCTGTCTTCTTTCCACTCACTCCAAATTAATGTCTGTAGTTCTACATGAGCCCTGTCCCCTCTCCACCCCCTGATCCCCACCAGAAACTAAGCTCAGACATGGCAAATACACAGAGGGATTTTCAGATTTCCACCCACGCAAGCTGCTATTCGGCACATCCGATGCACATGTGAAATTGGTTCACAGGGGTCAGGGCAGAAGTCCACATTTCCATTTCTAGCTCTACTGAGCTAAAGTTTTATCATTTGTTTGTTTTCAAAGCAAAAAAAAAAAATACAATTTGCTTTATTTCACAGGGGAAGAAATCTCACAAAGCATTTTCTTTCCACTGGCAGGGCTGGGCTACAGCTCCTCCACTCCCACCCACACAGCTGAACCCAGTGCCTGGTCAGCCCAAGAGTCATGAGGAAATGCAGTGCGTATGTCAGCATCCCTCTCTCCTGCTCCAGCTCCTTAGCAAAACCACTCTTCTGCTCCTGCTCCTGCCAGGACCAGAAGATGTGCCAGGAAGTGGTATACTAGCTGTATCTTTTCTGATGAACTGTACAGCAAAGTCATATTTCCTCAACCTGATGAAAGTTTGGGAAAGGCAATACTCCAAAGGTTCACAGCCATGGTGTTTTCACACCAAGGTTCGAAGCTCTAGGATACACAGGCAAGAGCTTAAATGTAACAAATTTAATATTAAAGCTCATTAAAGGTGGACAACAAACATTTCCTTAAAGAAACTGATGCCAGTCTGATGACGCAAGTGCTTAAGTAACAAATGTAACTGGCTACATGTCTCAAAGTATTTGCTGTATTATTTTCATCTGTAAGAATAATTTTCTTAGAGAGCTTTTCACTCTTGGATTCCTTTTCCCTTCTCATTTGCTTATTTGAGCAAGGTACATAATATTCAGCATACTGTCATCATCTTCCTCACTCCAATATTTATTATTCGATGTTTATCTGTATACATCTTTATTGACAAAAGTTTCCTGTATTCCCTATGTTGCTTAAAATGCTATCTGTCATTTAAGACTGCGTTCCACCACCATTTCCATACACAGCTCAAAGAAAAAAAGGGCAACAAAAAGGTTACAAATATGTTATTCTCTTGTTAGGAGTTACAAGACAACAGTTTCCATTTTAATTTATCCTATTCCAATGAAATGCAATGCTCAAAGTGAAGAAAAAGCTAACTACGCAGCCCGTAACCATGAGCTACAATTCACTCGTAACGCTGGCAAGCAGAGGCACCAGGAACTCAACTTCTGAAGTTATTTTGCCGTGAAAAAAAAGAAAGGGGAGAGCCTTCTTTCATCATAAGCTTTACACTACTTGCATTTGGCTTCATTTGCTAAGAATTTAAGAGGAAGTAACCATTTATAGCCCAGGGTAAATCAAAGCAAAACGGCATTTTGATAAACGCTAAGAGCCTATCAGTCACAAGGAGACACTGTATCAGGTTGCTAAGGAATTCCAGAGCTGCTATAGTGGCTCCAGCAGAGAAGAGCCAAGGGTCTCTAGGAAAAGCCATCCCAAAGGTAAAGAAGCCACTGCTAGCTGTGGGCAGGCAGCACAGCACCCACAGCCTGGCACTGAGACTCCCAGCTGCCCAGCAACATCCATGAGTAGCCAGAGTATTGCTAGAAACACATCCAGGAAGAGGAGAACAAAAGGGAAGGAAAACTGAAGACCAACTCGTGCTAGGAAGCCTCAGCATAAGAGATGCACATTCAGCTGCTGATTTCTTCTGAACAGCATTGCTGGAAGCTGAGTGTCTGCATCAGCCTGGTTTTCAGACTGATGAAAACCGAAGTCATGTTTATAACCGAGACAGTATCTCTGTTAGAATTTTTCCCTAATAGTTTGGTTTGGCACTGAAAACAGAAAGGCAAAGAGATCACAAGATGTTAAATGCTACCAACACGCCTACAGCATATTAAAGAAGTTTCAGGTTTTTGTTAGAGAGGATGGGAGGAATGCAATACTTTAAGTCCACGTACATAGCTGAAGCATTAAATCTCTTCTGCATATTACAGAGTGGATAATGGATGTGTAGGGGAAAAAAGGCAAATGAGGAAATATAGCTGAAACTTTGCCATTGCTTCTGTTTATAAACAGATGCAGAAGGAACCAGACAAGCAATACATTTGGTAGCCTGAATAATTACAACAGATGTCTGTGTTGGATAAAGTGACCTGTACAGCAGGTATAGAGTCAGAGTCCAACATATATAAATAAAATTAAAACAGCTACTTTATATCAATTTGCTTATGAAGGAGGAGACAATTTATCTGGTATTAATATTTATAGCTATAGTTACAGCAATATTCATTGCACCCTTACAGGAAATTCAGATCTACTACCTTAAGCAAAGTGGTCTTCAAAAAACTGGATGTCAGACTATACAAATAAAGTATTAGTTTAGGCATGGTAGACTTTATTTTGGCACTTTAACAAATGCTTTATTTTACAGCAGTGGCACAGCATTTGCCAGAAATTTTCTTTTCTTGGCACAGTTATTTCAAGCAGTTATTTTACTAATTGAACTTCACTAAATATTGCACAATAAGATATACCTGTTAAATTCTTACCCTGTTTTTACTTGCTGAACATGTATGGCTTTGAAAAACTTGCCAGTTTAGTATAAGTAAAAAGCAATATATTAAATATTTTAGCACTGGATAGCATTCATTCGTTCCTAACTGACTACTGAATTTGGGACAGCAACAAATACAAGTTTTGCAACTCTTATCTGAAGAGCTACCAGATTTTATTTACAATACATTGCCACTTCTGAGAAGCACTTCACCTTTACATCCTGAACACCTCTATTTTGGAAATCTCAAAAACAAAAAATGAGGAGGTCAACAGAGCAGAAGACGAAGCCATTTGTCTGTTACAAAGCATAATATAAGGAGGCAGACTATCGTCTTCTCCATGTGTCCCTCTATCCAACACCTATCTAAGGTCTAAGCAACAGAGCCTTTCTCTTCTACTCAGATTATTTCTTTCTTCTCTTATGAAGATATTCCACTTGTCTCAACTCTTGTGCTGGAGTCCGAGCAGAGTAAACCAAAATTCTCCAAAGGGCCGGGGAAAAAACAAACCTGAACAATAAATCAAAAACCAATACACACAATAAATGAACCAGGCGTACTCCTTTGAATTTTACAGTAGGGAAAACAACATTTGCAGGAAGGAAAGGTCTGTGTCAATACTGCCATTAAATATAATGCAAAAGTCAAATGACTCATAACTCGTACACCAGATGCAAGACAAACATTCCCACTTTTCTCTGCCACTTCAGCAATGAATCTGGTGTGAGGATCAGCCTAATCAACAGCCTTTCTTCTTTTAGTCTGGATTTTTAAGATCTGCTAGATGTACTCTGTGACATCAAAACACAAGCAAGTAGACATAAAATGAAAAGCGTACAAAAGTATATCACGATGGAAATCTCAGTATTAGGCCACATGATTTATTCAGTAGTGTTTATGTTCCCAAATTACAGTTATGTCTATCCATGTAAGACTACAAAAGTTACCATTAGAATTGTCTGTGCTTATAAAATACCAACATTTTCTTTTACTGTTATATACTCATTAACACCAGTCTGCGACGAGTCACATATAATCATAGGCACTTCAAAGGCTTTAAAAGACGTTTACAACTTAAATGCATTTTTAAAGAACAAAAATTTAAACCTCTACTTGTACCTTCAAATTGCAAATAATTAACAAATACAGTGGCCATAGAAATCTGCAGCAACTTCTCAAAATACTGTTAGAGTCTTTGGGTTTGCTTAGGTTCGTCAGTAGCTTACTCCAAATCTTCCTCATAGGAGATTTGTTTAGTAAGAATACGACTATACAGTTTGTAGTAATAATCCAATTTTACACATTAATTTGCTGTTACAAATCTCACTGAAGCTACAGGTATGCTGAGAAACAATGCAAAGTGTAAAATTGATATTCTGGCGCATAAATTTATACAAAGTGGAGGTTAAAGTTTACATAGCTGAAAAATTACATTTACACTAAAAGTTACTGTTATCTGAATTATCTGAAGACAAATTGCACCATGACAACTACAAAAAGGCATTTTTTGGAAACAGATAAATTAATGAAATAAAAACTAACTTGTAGATCAATCTGAGACATGCCAACAAAAATTAAACAACTTTCATTGAAACATAGGATAAAACAATAATTTTCATTATTTTATATTTATGCATAAAGTTTTAAAAATCATTCAGTGAACATCAATGGTTTTATAAAATAATGCTTTGCCACTGTTATTCACAGAACACTGCAAATGTTAAGTTTTAATTTTACATTTTTAAAGGAATACATGAAAAGTTTTAAATACAATGGGATTTTATCATAAAGGTGCCATAATGGCTCTTTAATGAAAAAAAAAAAAACATCTTCATTATTCTATGCAAAAGCTTTATTTAAAAAAGTTCAGTGATCTCATAAATAGAGACACTAAATAGGAATTTTATGCATAAAACTCCTTAGTAGGTGCCTTTTGATAGGCAGCACAGGATGGTTTACGTTCACCAAGGTCATAACTGCCTTCATCCTTCTTTCTCATGCGATATACCAGCAGCAGGATAAGGAAGATTGCGAAAAGAAAGCCGATAACTCCACCAGCAATAACAGCTGTAATCAAAGAAACAGATATTCACAATATGCCAGAAAAACAAATTTTACACATCTTTCTTTTTCATCTCACAGAATGAGTTTTGTATTATTTTCGAATTGCAGAAAAGGGCTCCCATTATGCAACTGTCTTCATTATTAGTGTCCTGAAATACATTCTCAGAAAGCCTGTTTGTGTTTATGAAGGCAATCATTTAAAAGGACATTCTACCTACAAATCAGTGATCCAACAACCCACAGTTCTAAAAAGGTGACTAAAACGTTTTCAGAACCTTGGTTAAGAAAGCCACTAGTATTGCCAGAGCATAAAGTTGTCTTTCAAACTCATTTTTCAACAGTTATATTTTCAGCTTTAAAAGAAGTATTTTGTTACCCTAGCTAAGAAATGAGTTTCCATTTTCTCCATCAGTTTTCACTCCGACTCTAGACTGAAATGAATTTCCTATTGATGAGTAATAGGAGAGAACACTTCATGCACATGCAAGTGTGTAGAAAGTATCAACTCCAACTAGACTTCAAGAGCAAACATATGCACTTCCACTGATGTGGATATTAAGGCTATTTCACATTTTGATGCTCATAGGAAGATGTGGTCCAAAACTGTGTGATTTTCATGGCTCCCAACACCTGTTCCAAGGACATGGGGGAAAAGTGTACCTGTAAACAGTTCTCATGCCAAAAGTACCCTCACAAGCAGTGAAAACATGGGTGGCTTGTGCCTCCCTGGGTTATGCATGGAAATAGACCTTCTGCATCCTAAGGGATATCTGTACCCTAACGGATGGTGCTCATCCAATCCTCTCCATCTACTTACACCTGTTATGAGCTCCTCCCAAGCAGTGTCCACCTGCACCAGATGGACCAGACAGTGATGTGCTCTTGGGACTTGGGAAATATGTTTCATCATTGTAAGCATCAATCAAATTGCAACTCCTTTTCTGAGCTGTGGAAGCTGCAGGTACTCAGCCAGCAGTATTTAACTCATGGGCATCAAATTAATTAGCAACTCACTTCACTATTAAACAGCTCCAAAGATGCCCATTTCATTCTCAGTAAATCAAATACTGGCTACTCACTACAAATGTGCTTAGTACTATTGTGTTTAATACTATGAATCTACCCAGAAAACTCCAGTGCTGAGTTTGAATTATTTGATATGGATCCCCTCTGTTTTCTGTTGTATTTCTGGTGAAACAGAACTTGGCAAAAAATTGCCTCACCTGCCAGAACTTCTGTTCTCTGGAAAAGGTTTTCTGAATGCTTCTCAGTGAACACGTCAGTGTCATCCCCTGGCTCATCACTCTTTTTCTTGGTGTCCATCTCAGGCCTTTCCTCTTTATCAATTTCTTCAGGTGACTGTTGCACAAAAAAGAAAACAGAGCATTGCTTACAGAGGGCACACTGCAAGTCAGCCACTGCCCGTCATGTGCAGTCACAAAACTGCAGCTCCACCAGCAAACACAACACATGGGAAGATTTCTGACCGCAGAAAACTGGTCTAGATATTGTAACTGAAATTAATTCATCAGATATGCTATACGCAGATGCTTTTGAGGGTAACTTAGACAATAATACCTATGGTGGTAGAAGGAAACACTGAAATACTAAATGAAAACTGGTGAGTGTTCGAACTACAGCCAAACAACACAACATTCTCCTTTGAGAAGGGAAGTTTCACATAGAATTTTTTAATAACTCTTTGAGAGTACAGGCCAGACTCAAAAGTATAACGAGAAACTGTCTTGTGTATCATGATATACTCTTTTTGGCATTTCTCTTTTCTTTCATGTGAAATACAGACATTTCTATGCAGACTTTCTAGTAGGAATGAAATGAAACAGCTCTGTACTCATTCAACAACCTGCGGTAGCATTAAGTAAAGTTTGTGGGGGCTTTTAAACCCATTTAAATAAAAGAGAGTTAGCATCAAGCCATTAATAGGGTGCAGTAGAACCATTTTAAACAATGTTGCTCTCCAGCCACATACCTTTGTTTGTGCAGGCACCTTGGTCTGCATTTTCACCGTGGTAGTCTCAGCCCTAGATGCATCACTAGTTGCTGGTAACTTTGGAAGTGTTCTGGATGTTGTTATCACTGCACTATCCTCATCTTCATCAGCACCTGGAGACAAAATGTAACACTTCATTGACCTGTGAAATTCTTCCAGACCAATTACAATTTTTATGATAACACCAAGGTAGAGGTGCTTGCACAGCATGCCCCAGGCAAGGGGCCAAGATGACAATGCCTGCTAAGATAAAGACGAAAGTGCAAGCAGCATGCCCCAAACTGTCAGGGGAATATTTTCCCCAAGTGATCCCATGAAAATAGAAGGGAGTGCATCAGCTGGAATAAGCAATAACCAGGAAATGACCATGATATTTTTGAAACAGAAGGACCCATCCTGAAAAGAGGCATAAGAAAAGCATAAACACCTGTAATAGGGGGAAGAAAGTCTGGAGTGGAAGCAGCAGCCATCAGGGCTGATATGACACTGTCTGATGTGGCCCCATGGCACTAGAGGCTCTGCTGGGACTTGGCAGTGCCACCCCCCACCCTTTGGGTGCCCCCAGCAGCCACCTCCAGCTCTCCCACAGCTACCATGGGAGCATTCCTGGAACCCACACCCTGGGGTGCAGGGTCACATCCCAGGGGTGGCAGGACGTGGTGGGACCCTGGGATCACATGGGACTGAGCGTACCCAAGCCTCCTACAGCAATGGTGCACAGGCAGAGGGTCCTGCACACTCAGATGAAAGGACCTTACGCAGTCTGTGCAAGGGGTGTCTGTGTGCGTGGCACACATTTGGATCAGTTACAGAAGATGATTTAGAAATTTGTAGTTGCATGTTACCATTTTGTAAGTGGCAGGTATTGTGGTTGTCTGTTTTACTGCTGATATTAAGCCTAAAAGTATAGTTTAATGATTGCCATTAATTACAAAACATAAATGAATCAATAAACTTCTTTATCCTTACTTAAACCACATGAGCTGAACAGTTTTTCCCTGTAACATACTGCTTCAACAACAAAATATCTCCTCTACAGCACATCTGTTGAGCCCTCAAACATAAAAAACCAAGCAGTTTGTATCTTCAGGAAGATTGTTATTGCTTTATTTTTCGGTCACTAGGAATTCACATGGTTTTAAACTCCACATAATTCAAAAGACTCTTTCTTTTGAAATAAAGAGTAAGAGGACAGAAAACTCTCTAAAGATTACCTTAAAATTAATTTCCTCCACATTTAAAGCCCTGCTGGAGTATGAAGGCTCCTTTAGAGTAAGATAATGGACATGTCTAATAAATATCTTTTAGTGATAGTGAAAGGAAGAAGACACAGGAAAGAGACAAAATTATTGCAAGGCCTGAAAGGGGAAAAAGAATCGACCTATTCTTGGACCACTTCTTAGGAATCTCAATGTGTTCTGCTCATTACAGACACTGGCTACCCAAGTAACTATTGGGTAATAAATCCAGCAAATGTGCATAAGAATAGTTCCTAACAAATACAAAGATATCCTCTTACAAAGAATAGTATGACTCACTCATTCCAAACTGATTTTTAACTTGTTTTCATAGAGAAAGAAAACAGGCTGAAAGTATGAACTCACAATCAAGAATTACATACATTTGGCATTGAAAGGAAGGGCATTAACTAGAGAATAACTACAACTTCTGTATAGTAGAAAATAAAATTTAGAATCATTAAGAAAGTTTCTACATTAAAGATACTGGCACAGAATAATACTGGAAAAAACCTTCAGAGATACCAAAATTACAGCACAACCTCCAGAATGAAGACCTCACAACAAGAATTGGGTATTTTCCTGAAACGCTACTTGAAGATGAAAAAAACAACATCCTGCTTCAGAACAGAGGCAAGGAAAGGCATCCAACAGGAAACGTTTTCTGGCTTTGACTCAAGAGTTTTCTTTGAGAAATAATGGCCCAATGGATAGCTGAGCCTGCATTACCTTCCAAAGTTCCTTCATATTACACAAGGCTTTCATAGTCAAGGAAATGAAAATTAATGCTCAGAGATCTGATAAAACACACTTTGAGAGTACAGAACTTTATTTTTTTCTTTTGATGAAATTATAAGTCCCATTTAATCACAACTACTCCTCCGAATCCTTAAATGCCACCTTTGCTTCAGGCAATAGTAGTGTCTGCCAGACAAAATGGTGAGCATTACAGATCTGGACCTCTTTGTCTCAGGAGGTTGCAGATCTATGGTCTCTCAACAAATGGGCAACTGATCAAACTTCCGGACTAGTCACTAGATTTGCACCAAAGGTACCCAACTCCTCTTCCATGGGGTCTCAGGGGAATCCTGACAATTCACAAACATCGAAGAACCTGTCATTTAGGACTGACTCAGGTACCAGCTCAGACACATCCCCATGGTCCCTTCTTTCTAATCAACTTTATCTAGACAGTCCTCTGCTTCCCGTGGAGGAGATCTAAACAAAGGGAAATAATTTCCCTGGCTGAACTGACAGTAGTATTCTAGGAATTACCAGTAAATAGGACTAAGGGATCAAAAAACCCTCACTAATGCTCTCTAGAACATAAACCAGCATTTTACATAGTATCTTGTTCCCTAAAAGGCACAAAAAAGAGAACCATCTCCCTCACTGGATCCAAATAGGATTGGAAAGAAAGAAACTATGGTCTCATGACCATAACTTTCAACTAGGTCGTTAAGAGGAATACTGTGAAGTGGTTGGACTATGAGAGCTCACTTCTTCCTCTTGAAAATATCACTGTTTCTTTAGACAGTTTCTGGATTTGGCCTGCTTGGGTGATGGTGCTGAGTATTCACTGCAGCAAGTTCCCCTGCAAACAGATACTGCCCCCTTAGTGAGGGCATCACAAAACCCCTGCAGTAATTAAACCCACAGCTATCTGTGGTAAAGAGCCTAGAGCTCTCAACCATAACACACTTTCTTTTACCCACTGCAACTTCTTCAGGATGCCCAACTGCTGTCTTCATAGTGGTCAAAATAGCTCTAAATTGTGCTGTAGTGTTGGAAATATCTAATATAGCCCTCAGTGATGTGTTTATTAGCCACCCCTTAGATGACAGGAATGCAAATACTCTTTCACACTTTTAGTGCTTGAGGAAACTCATCAGAAAATGAAGTTTGTGCCAGCTTAATTTACTGCATAGAAAGTAGAAGTTACTGTACGGATAGTAGTATTTTTTGCAGAAAAAAAAAAAAGACCACAGTAGTTAGCACGCTTACTTGTCAAGCAGACAGTGATTAACACTTCCTACCACACAAATCCATACATTTCACCCTAACTTTTGGCATCATACTTATCTGCTGTTGCACATCACACTCTGGGAGTATTAGCACCACAAGCAAACTTGTGATAAGGTAGGCACACATATAACCACCATCCCTTTCACACCTTCCACCTCTATCAGGGATGTGACACACACTGGAACAACACATTTTTAGCTGGCTTATCTCATCCCATTCACTGAAAAGTTCCCAATGCAACCCTTAATCAACATAGTGTTAGGCCCAGAGATGACACTGAAAACCAAGTACTAGTGCCCTATCAGCTGAATTGCAGCTGAAACAAATGGAGACAGTGCAAGGATGTCATGTCTCTGATAACTCTCACCCAAGGAGGAAAAAAGACACCAACAAAACTTGAAGAAAGATTAAAAGGAATAGTCCTAACTATACTGAAGTATAAGATTTGTCCAGCACAACAAAAACACACTTTCACTCAGTGTCACAGTAGGTTTTTATGTTGAAGGACCTGGAGAACCAAGCAGTCAGTGCCATGAAGCATACTTGGGGCTGGTTTATCAGGTGGGCAGAAGCAGCTTGTCCTCCAAAAGAGTCTGAAAGGCGCTTTTGTGTGGGACTTTAGGAAATGAAAAATGAGTATTTTCTGTGCTGCCTGAACTATGAGGCAAAGCACAGCAGGAGAGGGTGTGTCACCCCAGCTGGAGTGCCTGCTGTGAACACTGCCATCCAGGCCAGGGGCATCCAGCGTTGGCCACGGACCTGTGCTGGCTCCTGTTCAGCACCTGGGAGAGCGCCCGTGCCACTCACTTCCCTGGCCCCACAGGCCCCTGGCCATGCCACACATCTCCCTGGCCACACAACCCCCCAGCCATGTCACCCCCCATCACTGAGCCCCACACCCCACTGCCACAGGGCTCCTAAACTGCCTCTCATCCTTGGAATGTAACATCAGCATCCCTTTAGGTCAAGAGCCAAAGCACATCTGCTGTTGTGTTTCTTGGAGAAGCTCCAACCCCACCATCGCAACTTTCCTCCAAGAACAGGCCCCAGTCACAATGTCAGTCTAGACCTAGCTCATCCTAAGCTAACCTTCTCAACTTGAGCTGCTATTTACTAAGAAATAGTAGGTTGTGGAAGAGAAAAAGGAAAGGAAAAATCTGCATGATTTTCTGATATATATCTATTGCAAGAGACTTGTCTACCATGAGTAACTACAGACACAAGAACAAGACAGTTTTCCAAAAAACTTGTAGGTAAATCTGACAGAAATGGTTCCCTTTCCTTAGCATAAGGGTAGTCACGCTGCTTAGCAGCTATTCCCACTTATCTCCACGACCAAGGCTCAGTTAAAATCTTTTCCATCAGAGGAAAAAGTAGAGTAGTTATAAATGCATTTCAAGCTGCCTATAGGCAAGAAAACTTTGTTAACGTTTTATTATTATGCTATATAAAACACCAACTCTAAAATGAGTGATTCTAGACTGAAGCATCTCCTTCAAGATGGAGACTGCAAGAAGGAAACAATGGACTAATAAATTCACTATGGACATTCTACTGGTGATATAGGACAAACAGGAAGCAGGCATGGCTCCTTCAGAATTGTTGACCAGTGGATTCAGATTGAACACTTGGGCAAATGCACAACAGTAGCTGAATGTACATGAAGACTACAGAGGCTATGAAGGAAAAGAAAAAAAAAAGCTCAACACCATCACCTTTGCTACTCCTTACTGAAAGCCCTCAGAGAAATTCTAGTTTGAAATGTGTCATGCCTACAGTGACATTTGTCCATGTTAATGCTGCTTGAAGACCTGCAAGGGCATTAATGGTGGTGCTGACAATTCCTGTTTATCTCCATAGGCCTAGTGGCAGCTAACAATTTTCATAGCAAGGAAAGGAGTCAGCATGTTGTCATCTTGGATCTGTTTGCTTGGAGTGGAATTACATAGCAAGAAAACCACTCTTGAGTGGGAGGGCTCTTCCTGCTAGAAACATTACATCACTGAGTATCAAGTAAAGAGAGACAGATTGAACATAATATGAGAAAAAATTATCAATGGCACATCTGCAGGACACTTTCTACATGAAACAGAGATAGCAGTAAGTATAGGAGAAGTAAGGTGGAGGGGATGCTACTTTACTTCCCTGTACTTCTTGCTTTGTTCAAAAATATTAGATCTTGGTACAGTCATAAGAGCTCTCTGTAGGGGCATCCAGCTAGTCTCAGTCTACAGTAACTTTTCCTTTTTTCTTGTAGGAAAGAAACAGACATGATTGCCAGAGATAGCAAAAGTGCATGCTATACACTCCAACTTCCACCCATGGCTCAATGCTGAGCACAGGAAAAGAAAGAGGAGAAAGCAAGGTGTTACTGTTGGTGAAGTCTAGAGATAGTTTCTGTCCTTTTGCCTTTATTTTTACCACACAGACAGGTTAATAAAATCTGAAGCCAGTTCTTGTGTAGTCTTTTCCACTTCAAAAGCAGGGCTGCATTTTGAGTCATCCATATTAGAAACAGTCAAACTTCACAGAGGAATGGAAAAAAACCCAAAACAGACCGTTCTCCATACAACTATTTATTTAGAATCAATTTAGAATCAACCTGGTTGGAAGAGACCTCAAAGATCATCGAGTCCAACCCTATCATCATTACTAGACCATGGCACTAAGTGCCACATCCAGCCTCACCTTGAAAACCTCCAGGGATGGTGAAGCCACGACCTCCCTGAGCAGCCCATTCCAATGCCTGACTACTCTCTCTGAAATAAATCACTTCCTAATATCCAACCTAAACCTCCCCTGGCAGAGCTTGTGTCTGTGCCTTCTTGTCCTACTGCCAGCTGCCTATGAGAAGAGACCAACCCTCACCTGACTACAACCTCCTGTCAGGGAGTTGTAGAGGGTGATAAGGTCTACCCTGAGCCTCCTCTTCTCCAGGCTAAACAACCCCAGCTCCCTCAGCCTCTCCTCATCGCACTTGTGCTTGAGCCCCTTCATCAGCCTCATTGCTCTTCTCTGGACCCTCTCCAGCGCCTTAATATCCTTCCTGAACTGAGGGGCCCAGAACTGAGCACAATATTCAAGGGGTGGCCTCACCAGCATCAAGTACAGGGGCAGACTCACCTCCCTGGTCCTGCTGACCACACTGTTCCCGATCCAGGCCAGGATGCCATTGGCCTTCTTGGCCACCTGAGCACACTGCTGGCTCATGTTCAGCTTTCTGTCTCTCCAAACTCCCAGGTCCCTTTCTGCCTGGCTGCTCTCCAGTCACTCTGTCCCCAGCCTGGAGTGCTGCATGGGATTGTTATGGCCAAAGTGCAGGACCAGCACTTGGCCTTATTAAACCTCATCCCATTGGAATCAGCCCATCTCTCCAGCCTATCCAGGTCCCTCTGCAGAGCCTTCTGCCTCCCAGCAGATCGACACTCCCCCACAACTTTGTGTCATCTGCAAACTTGCTGATGGTGCACTCAATCCCCTCATCTAAATCATCAATAAAGATACTAAAGAGAACAGGACCCAGCAACCTATCTCTTTTCCTGAAGCTTACAAAGTCACCAGCAACTGAAGACATGACAGAATGTGATGCTGACTGAAAGCACATTTTTCTTGGAGATCAGAATTTCCCTTACACAGTCCTGGGAACCAAATGAAATCACTGATTCGTTCATTTTTGGCTTTTTCAAATGAAATACTAAATTTGCCCTGAAAGAAGTCTCAAGCATCTGATGTAACTGAAATGTCAAACTGCCCCTATAAAGGACTCCCAAAACACAAGATATCAAGGACCATGGGCCTGGATTTGCCTGGCAGCACAATCACACCTCTGCACATTTAATTTTAACATATCATTCAATCACCAAAAGAAAGGAAAACCAAAAATCCATTCGAAAAATCTCAGCTGTGACTTACAAGGTAACAGAGACAAGGTGCTAGAAGAAGGACTCATCCTTTAAAAATACAAGAGTATGTATAAATATCAAAAGACTACAAAAAGTACAGTAATAAACAAATAAGTAACACACTTAGAAAATAAATGGGATTTTCACAACAGCTCAGCAAATACAACAATAAGGAAATGTCTCTTCCAGAACTACCATAAAATCCTGGTCTTAGCTTCTAATGATTGGAGCCTCCAAGCTAGTCTAGAAGGTATTCCTTAAAGAGGCTTTCTAAGAGAAATGATTAATGAGGTTTCATTGATAGCTTTTTTTGTAAAGATTTTGAGCTAGTTACATGCCTCTAATGAGTGTTTAAGTCTGAAAACTCAGCATGTTATATTTAAGAATTTCTTAATTCACTATAAGGATGTAATTACCTCAGAGAAAGCTCATGATTTTGGCAGTATGTACACTTCTAAATGTAAAAGAACAACAAAAGAGCAATAGACACCACATTTACATGAACCTGACTGCATATAACAGAAAACAAGATTGCTGCTGCTATGTTTTCTTACAGAGTGCTAAATTAGCATTATGTCATGGGAGAACTAAGCCTTCTCTAATCCTTATTTCTAAACTCCAGAGAGATCTACACAGAAAGCAGAGGGAAAGGAGAGGGCCAGTAGAGAGAAAATAATGCAGTGAAATGATGCAACTAAGGAGTAAGAGAAAAGAGCAGAAAGTTAATACTTAAACCCCAGCCCACAGCGGTGCTCAGTGCTCTGTAAATAGAGAGCCAAGCACTCATGATACTCACTGGAAGTATCATCTCCAGTTTATAAAGGAAAACTGCAGAGCTTTTCCTCCAATAATTGCATTTCCTCTTACACTTTTTAAAATCAAATTGTGACATGTTGTCTCACCTGAACCTGACCCAGAAGAATAATCGTCATCATCAATTGGATAGACGCCTGATGCTTCTTCAACAGAGCTGTTGTCAAGGTATAAATCTTTATCAGAGGTCACATCTGCTCTCTGGAAAACAGATAAGAGGGAATGGTTAAAAAGATAACAGCTCTCCAGCACAGCAGTCTCTCAATCTTCACTTCTATTTTCAAAGCTGATGATGGCACACTGAAGTTTACACTTTCAGCTTATGCCATGCACTCATCTATGTTGTTAAAGAAATTTGTAAAAATTATAGCATAAATAGAAATCCAAGGCTGTACAATGAAAACCACATTTCACCTCATTAAATGCATGAATGAATAAATGGGATGTGCAAATATATTCTACAGAGTTTCTGTAATACAGAAGAGGCAAACCCCAGGACTGAAGCCCTCTGTCAAGGGCTCAAATATACAAATCTACAGGCTGTCATGTGAAGTCTTTTCATTTGATCTCAAATGGGAAAGAACAAGAGCATGTATCAGAAACCATCACAGAGGTTAATCAAGCCAAACCTCACAAAACCCTTTAGAAGGTAAAATGAACAACTGGGACTACAGAATACAAATGCTTCCAAGACAGTGCTGTTGATTAAGGATTATGGCATCTCCAGCCAGATCAGACAGCATGATGCTCCAATTCCTAAATGAACGCATCTCTCCTAAAATTTAACGGCAGATTCAACAGGCTAAAAAGTTGATTTCTCGTGTCTGCAAGTATTTCTCCACTAAAAAGAGATTCTGCTAAAATGAGCCAATAGTAGAATAAGGTATCAGTCATCATCTGAAGTTACAATTCAGGCTTTGAAAGACTAGAAACTACTTTCCTCCACTGCAGCTTGTGCACTCTTAACAGAGTATAAATTCCCTTATGGCAGCCATGTACCTTTGATGACTGAGAAGGTACCTGGCACTATTACTGCTATTCCTTTTACCAGCATTTCTGTGAACACTTGTCACAACTTGTTGAAGAAAGTATGACACTTGTAAAAAAGACCAAACCAAAACAAATAGCAAAATGCAACTACTCTGTATCTCATATAAACACCCAAACCTGCTGCTCTGAGTCCCGAAGGTTTCCATCTTACTTATTACTGCATGGCATTGACTGCCCATTTTATTCTACTCAACATTCACTGTAGCTTTTCTAAAGGAATACCAAACTGTGAAGGGGGTAACTCTCGTATGCAAAGACTCGCATCTGACTTTACAAGGTATTTTTCTTTCCCAGAGGTCTAGAAAATGTTGTTGAAAACATCTGTGACTTTTTTTAGGAGGTTTTTGGCAACACATTCCTGTTTTAAGAAAAAACTGCCCTTCATTTGATCTACAATAAAAAATTGTTCTTCATGGAAAGTATGGCCATCCTGATTATTAGTGTATTTCAGAGTAAATGATCTTTGCACCAGGGGTATCTATCTCTTCTCTGAACAGCTGTTACCATGATTTTCTTCTACAGACAAAAAGAAAACCAACATGATACTTGGTCAAAGTCTACTCCTCCTATGGCTGCTTTTACCTGCGGGATATGTAGAGGGAATAAAAGCCCTGTTTTTAAGATAAGTTTACCAAAGTCCTGCTCTCATCTGCTGCTGTTAGTTCACATGGTCTGCCTAGAACTGGCTGCAGCCCAAAGCAGAAATTCAAGATGATGTCTGGTCACCATCAAATGACTTAATTCCTTTAAAAGATGTCTCCAAAGGAAGTCATGAAGTACATTGGTAGGTGTATAGGTGGTATTGTAATTAAGATGCAGCTGAGACTGTTTCCGTGTAGGAAAACAACTCCCTGTCACAGGACAAATATCCTGCTGTTGATCTGGCTGCCACAATGGACCAAGCCACTTCAGCCCATTTTACTTTAAGGCACAATCATGGTACAAAACAGACCACTCCTCAATATCAGGCAGGAAAAAACAAAACATTTTTAAAAGTACGCACACGTGGCTGACCATGAGTATAGAAAAGGTATACAATATTCAAACGGTATCAGAGGCAGTGAATGTTACTAAACACCAAGTTGGGAAAAAAATTTGAAGATCTACATGCAGGAATTTCCTAACAATGGAAATTGCATTTGGCAAGAGGTGAGAAACTGCCTGAGTTTGCAAAAGTCAGTGAATGAAAACTACTCTGCATGAGAACAGAAGCATCTCACATCCATGCCCAGAATTTTTAGTGCTGAATAAAAATATGAACTTAACAATCGATTTATTCCCTAGACCATCTCCCGTTTGTGTCTATATCAGAAGCAAACTTAGTAGAATTGAAAAACGAACAAAGCTTTCTAACATTCTCCCTCCCCCCTCAAAACAAACAACCCTGCTAACTCTTTCCAACAGAACTTGGAGAAGACAGAAATGATTCCTGACAGTTCTTCTAATGATTCAGTTTCTGTAAGACAGCTGAGCAGCTAACACACCCCAGCCCAAGTTGCAAGCCCCTGGTCAGCCAGGCTCCCCACATCATATTCACTCCTCTTCTTTCAATAAATTATGACTTTTCAGCTGCCAAAAGCTTTTATTTCTCATTATGCTACGATGTTCTCAAGAAGACAGAAATGATTCCTGACAGTTCTTCTAATGATTCAGTTTCTGTAAGACAGCTGAGCAGCTAACACACCCCAGCCCAAGTTGCAAGCCCCTGGTCAGCCAGGCTCCCCACATCATATTCACTCCTCTTCTTTCAATAAATTATGACTTTTCAGCTGCCAAAAGCTTTTATTTCTCATTATGCTACGATGTTCTCAAGATTTAAACCAGCTGAAAACAGAGGAACAGAAATGGAAGAAAAGCCTGGGTAGCTTTCAGCAGCAATTTGAGCATCCATTGTATTTTACACTGCAGATGCTAAGGATACAATGTGAAACATTACTTAATATCTAGTACTGTGGACTGCACAACTCCATCAGAATGAGATAACTATTCCCCACAGTCTTATAGAACCAGTAGGATATTTACTATAGGGAGAAATACATCGTACAGTGAAGTCCAAATGTATTCAGATCAGACATCAAACTCCATCTGAGGAAGATGCTTTGCAGCCTGTCTGGCCAGAGCCCCTTGCTTCAGTCCATCTGCAACACAAATGATTCTTGTGGGGTGGAGCTCAGGCAGGATACGAGCACTCTCAAATCAGAGGCACAAAGAAGCATACTCTAGCTTAAAAGTCACCAAGTGCCTGCATAGATAAATGCACTATCCCCAAACAGATTCTCTTTACAAGCTGGCTAGTAGACTCTGTGTAGGGGCACCCTCTCTACACCCACAGCTTGCACCTTTTATCACAGCAGCTCAGAAGCATGTAGCTGCCTTAGGCCACTTGGAATGAAAACTGCCTTAAGGTTAAGAATAAAAAGAGAAGCCTAACAGTTAACAAAAAATACACAGCTGTTAAAAATAATTCTGTGAAGATTAAGCTTAGAAAAAAATGAGAGATGGTTAATGAAAATAAAAGAATACTTCATGGTGCTTAAGTGCGTATCAAGCACTGAAGCCATGCTTTACAATTTTATGCTATGTAAAAATAAATTTGATTTAGGACTTGCTCTAGAAATGTTTTCTCACTTGTCAGCTGGGAATCCATGGGGGTCCATGGACTACTTCCAGGATGTGCACAAAAGATACATTGGAAAAGCAAGTCTTTTGTCAGTAGGCTTGGACAGAGAAAGGTCGGTACAAGCACTTCAACATATTTAGGAGGAAAAATGAAAAAGTTTGCAAATTCTAGCTCCATAAAACTATTTTTAGTTATTATGAGGGGCAAATGTTTAAGGGACTATTTCCTGTGGCTAACAACTGAAATGAGAGCCCTCATGTCACTTTTATGTAACAGCCTTATTTTCAGACCTATTAAAATGGCAAGAACACCAGGCAAGGATGTCTCTGTTATCAGTCCTTTAATCTGGCCCTGAAGCCACAAAAACCGCTCATTACCTCTTGACAGAGATTGCATTCTTGTCCATCATTGTTATCCCACTTACGTTTTTATTCCAAGAATATAATGCTGCAAAATCCTGTGACCTAAATACTTCACATGCTACATGCCAATGATCACTGATTCCTGTCTGGTTATTGACTACACTGGAATAAATCTAAATCTCATGGATGTAGTGTAGATTAGCACCCATTAAGTACTAGATAAATGATATTTCCATAGCAGTAATATGCTGAATTTGAAATCTCAAAGTCTTTATTTTAGTAAAGCTTACATTTAAAATATTTTTAATTTAATAAATTTAGATCATCCAGGACATATTAAAAAAAAAGATACCCAAATCTAAAACCTTGTTTAGACACCAAATGAGAGAGGAAACAAAGCAAAAAGTGGTTTTTTTTCTCATTGTCTCATGAAAGGCATAAATCATTCATCAAAATTACAATGGCAATAAATTTGAAATCCAATCATCAGACAACAGGAGGGTTGGGAATGGATGGCACATTTTGTTTAAACAAAAAGTACAAAGTGCCCTGTCTTAACCATTCTGTTTTCCAGTGCTGCTGTTACTGTCAGTTCTCCCATTAGGTGGGGAAGAAGTAATGTCTACCATGGCTGTTGTGGCTGTTTGAAACTCAGACACAAGAGCAATGAGTAGTTGACACATGGAAGGAAACATTTTATTACTTACAGATGCACTCACATTTTTGTCCTCTGACTTTTTGGGTATATGTATGGGACAGAGAATTTGAGGTTTGCAGCTGGGTTATTAATGGTACATTGCCTCCCTTTTTCCCCAGATGGAATTATTTTAGATGTAACCTGTTTAGTATGCACGGAACCAGAGACTAATATTTTAAAAGTGATGTTATATTACAAATATCTAAGCCAGAAGCCTCTGAAAATTTGCAAGCATTACAGCTGTTGGCAGCAGTGTTACATGTAAGAAGGAGAAAGTAAACAGATTTTCCTCTTCTTTTAACAGATAGTGTAGTTCCATACATGCTTGTACAGAAGCATGCTCAGATGGTGAGCCTGAGTTCACTGATGTATTCTTTATACACACTACATTTTTGGAAAACTAACTACCTGAAGGCATTCATCTAAAGTCTGAGGGCCATTGCAGAGGTTCCCATTGAAGGCTAGAGAAAAGGCAGTTGTGTGAAGAAGCTGTATTTCCCTCTAGGTTTCCTGAAAAAGGAACTATGATCTACCACCCAACAGGAGATAGTCCTAACAGACCTCAGCATTGCTGATCTTGAGCTGGCAGGTGTCTTCCTATCGTTGTTTGCCTTTTCTTTGCTTTCCCTCCCCACACCAGGAAAGTTATCTCACAGGTGAGACTGTCCCATTAAGAGTCTGTTAACCTTGTCCAGGAATGATAGTCATGATTTTAAATAAAAGTCTGAAGTGCAAAACTTAAAAATCAGATTTCCACCTCAAAGGTTTTCCCAGAGAAACATGCCAACCGGAAGAGTATCAACTTTCCTTTTCTCATCACATTACTGGTTCTCAGAGATGAGCCTCTGCTGGCTCCTTCAGTCTGAAATTCTCTATGCTACCCATGTGCATACAGCTACAAACATACAATTCTGAAGGAGGATTTTTATGTTTTGAGGCATGTTTGCCACTAATTCTTAGTACAGATGTCTGCCTTTCCTTTCACTGATATGCCTTACAGCTGGACCCAGAAGAAAAGGAGAAGAAGCAGTCCCCATTATTTCCTTTCAAAGTGATGTTGGCTGCTTTTAAGGACTCACAGGACAAACTCTTCCCAGCAAACCCCACCTTGATGGACTGTGCCAACCATAGTGGGGCCTTCAGCAGAAGTGGTGGTGGGAGGCACAGTGGTGGGCAGTTGTGGGGTTTTCTGAGATATAAGGCACTAATAACTGGTTACATCATTTAAGCACTAATGACTCCCCATTTTATTCCTCGAAGAAACCATACTGAATGCACAGTGGTGATGTTAGTGGTGTGGGTACTGGGTGCAGGAAAGCTGTCCTGCACCACAGTCTGGGTAATTGTGATCACAGCAAAAATATTCTTTTCATAACAACAGGCCCCAGATTGAATTTCCAAGTTTGAGAGCAAGGGTTACATATAGAAGCCGATGTTCACATTGCTCATTTCTGCCAAATCATTTTTATAGAGTTACCATCTCCCAATTTTACCTCAAAATCGCTTAAACCCTTCCAAATACTTCCCAGGGCTGCTTCCTTTCCATGCTAGGCCTGGTGCTCATCCACATGCCCAACATGGAAACCAGCCTTGCGATGGGAACTGCCTGGACGGAATTTGCAAAAGCCAGTGCCTTTCCCACTGCCGCCTTTGGCCAATTAAATAACAAGCTTTGATTGCCATGACTCATTCTGGAGAGCTGGTTTCCACAGGTATTTTTAAAATAAAAAAATCTTAGAGAACAGTTACTGCCCCTCTTATGGTAAAGAGTAAACTGGCTTTGTATAGGTGTTCCTACTAGTATGGTGTCCCTACAAGTGTTGCAAGTGTTTGCCTGTAGGGACGGTGTTGGTGCCAGTAGCAGCACAGCCGGCTGTGATCCTGTATGGTGCACAGCAGAGCCACTACTGCAGCTGGAGCACATGCCAGAAAGATTATTCACGCTCCTTACACCTCATATAGAACTTCCTGATGCTGCACAAAACTATAGCTTTAGGCTTCCAATCTCTCACGACAGATAAAGAAAGGGTTTGACCGCTCGTGGCTGCTGAGGAAAGGCGAAGAGCCCAAAATAAACACAAGTACTGCAAACTGCTTCTACTACTGCTAGCATTCAACAATTGAGGAGTCGACCAAAAGAGCTGATTTACAGAGATTGCCTCATGTCAGAGCCAAGAGTCTAAATATGCTGGCTTTTAAGATGCGCACAATCTGTTACGCCAGACTAATTACCAAAACAGAGGCGTATTTGACAGGGACAGCATTAATAAAACAGCTCTTGCTGGTGTCAGGCATTTCAGCAGTCTATGTCATGGCTCGCACTAAGCAAACCACACTGCATCCAAGAAGACACCAACAAACCACCACCACGTCAACTACAGTTCACTTACGGGCATGCAACAAAGAAATGACAGTGCTGCAGTTGATAGATATAAGTTCACACTCTTCAAGAAGTCACAGCAGCTCATGTGCCTGTTTTCTAACAGTCATCTGTGCCTTTAGAAATATTCCCTAATGTGTAATTACATGCCTTATGGTACAATATGTGATAACAGAACTTAAAATGGTAACAGGAGAACTTGTTCAAGCTTAATTGAAAATGTTTTTCTTCCCATTTTAAAGAGTCAGAGGTCTGTTTAGTGGGTCTTTGGCCTGCCTACAGCTTTGGAGCTGAGGCTTGTCCTGCCTTGAGGATAAAAGTCCTCTGAGGTTCTGGCCTGTTTGCTGTAAATTCCAATGGAAAAAGCTGCTATCATTCCACGTCTGATTTCCAGGTGTGTATCATTTATCTACTAGATGCACACAGAGACCAAACATCAGTCTGTAATTCTAATTCCTTATCCAGAAATTGTATTGCCCTGGATGGGACAGAGGTTGCTGTATGAAGATGCAGGAGGGAGGTGAGCAATTACAGCAGCAAGATCAGACAGAGCTTTCTATCCTTACACATGAGTACCAATAGCATGATCTGTGATGAAGGACATATCAAACAACTTCCTCCATGCTCTCCAGCTACAAAAGATTTTACAACACGTATTTCATAAATGAGAAAAAAGAGATCCTCATCAGTTATCCTACAGCCTTCCTAGGCTATCCAACTAGGCTCAAGCCCATGTGAAGTAGTATTAAAGGACTGCTAGTTGAATGAGGCCATAATCGAGTGTGCCACTCTAAAGATGTTTTTATCATCTACCCTGCTGAAGTTACTTGTATCTTCGGTCAGTTATAATACTTTTCTGAAAAAACAAACCTACTACTACACTGCAGTGAAGTGCAGTTCTACACAGGCTAAAAGTTAGGACCAAGGGACCTTCCTAATCCCATGACCACATAAACTTACTCCAGCTTCAAAATGGTTACTTAGAAGTGACAAAGGGGCCCAGCAAATCTGGTATGTCAGACCAAGCAAACAGTACTGCTATGCTGCTTATTAAAAAACCCCAAATTTGAAATTATATCACATTCCCTGACTCCACACCAACAGGTCTTTCCTTGTGTGTGAAACCCCGAAATGAATACTGCACTTCAGTTGTCTCCTTCACCTTGAAAACCTCAAGACTCCTTAACAGTCAATTACAGTACACAGCAATTCCTGTTTCCCATGTAAAAGCAGAAGCTTAATATCAAAGTTTCTCCAGGTATCCCCAAATTAAAAGACTCAAAGCCCTTTCAACTTTCATGCCAAGCCATCAATTGGTGCAAAGAACAGTTTATTCTTTAACTCTGCCATTGATGTAGGCAAGATAGATACAACAGGGAAACTTTTAGAGGGGCTATAGCTGAATCAGCTTCTGAAGTGCTATTCCAGACTGAAATATGAAAGAGCAATATGCAGGCGAAACAGCATCAGAAGCCAGCAGCCAGCAATGTGCATCACAGATTGATTTATCTCAATTAGCATAGCAATTTTCTACACATTTTCCAAAAAGCACCCATCAGTTTCCCCAAAAATAGGATCAAAACCACCATGCAAATTGTTGTCACAGCTCGAAATGCTAATCAGTTTTTTAAGGACACATCAGCCCATGTGCAGACAGGTTAAATTTAAGGCACAGCCATGACCAAGAAGCTAAATGCACTCCTTTGAAAATGCTGAATGAAGAGGTTAGAGTGCGTTTGAATCACCAGTCACAAGTCTGACAGTAACAGGAGAAGCAGGTAGCTTTTGGTATAGAGGTCATAACTACACATACCTGCCCCAGTCAGTGCTTTCAATTCCAATGCGCACTGGGGCTCTTCCACGCACACCTCCTCTCTCTTTTCATGCATTACTGATCCTTTTTGCTAATCAATCAGAAGAATGAACACTTATATTTTCCTCCCTCCCCTTGAGAATGTGGATGAATGATAAAAGCTGCCAGGGTAACCTCTCTGGCATGCATGCCAATAACTCCCCACCTAATAGCCTTCCCTCTGCCTCACTGCCCTGGCCCACTGGTGATTACTGCAATCCCTTGAAGTGGTCAAATTGCAGGGCAGACCCCATGGAAACCTATTTGGAACTGTTCGAGCTCATACCAAAGAATAATGTTTTTAATACAGATTGTTCTTTTTAAAGCCCAACAAAAGCAGCTGTAATCAATCGTAGTGGGAGCACTGCAAACCTCCACCAGTTACAAAAGCCCTATATTGATTCCTTTCCAGCCCATGGACTTCAACAAAATAACCCCATGTGAGGAACCCAGAGTCAACTAACATGAAATCATTTAAATTAAGATCTTTTTGTCATTAGTAGCAAGAATTGGCAATAAACTGTCTCAATCAATTACACTCCTTTTGCATAAATCGGAAAATTATGTATAAACCAAGTATATTATTATAATTATATTAAGCACCAATCAAATATTACTAGCAAAGGTTATGTATAGCAACTGAAGTTTGTCAAAGGTGAGGAGGAATCAGACTTCACAACTTAAGGAGTGAGCATTTCCAGTTCTGGAATGAAAAATTATTCAATAGAGACTTTCTCACTGAACAACAAGATCTGCAAATCTCTCAGAGGGCGTTTCTGTTTGCTACCTGCAGCCAGCAGACTTTTAGTGACACCCCACCAAAGCTCCCCACGGGTGGAAAAATGGCTACTGATAGATCTAAAATCTGTTTAAACAAATATCTTAAAAACCCCAAGCAAACAAAAAAATCAAAATCAACATCTTTATAGTACTTTGGGTGCCAATAGAGATTTTCAGCTCAAAATTGGTACTGTATAATGATGTAAAATGCAAGTTGAACTGCACATCAATGTGAACTTTGCATTAGCCAGCAGAATGTGCTGGATGTGCTGATGGTCAATGAAAATGACCACTTCATTTATTCAGGTAACTACTTGCAACTTGTTGAGTGGTGGTTGAAAGCACAGAGGTAGGGGATCAGTTTGTCCTCTGTCAGTAAAAGCACGGGTAAATCCAAAACTTGGTTAAATTAGTCCAGAATACACCACCTCTGTGGCCAGAAGGACAAATGGTATCACTGCTACTCTTTCCACTGGTATAGTCTTCTCAGACACTGACAGCAAACACAGAAAGCATTGAGAGACCAGGTACATCCTTGTGAGATACCTCTTTGTATCCCAGATCCCTGAATAGTAAGACAACAAAGACGACTTTATTGCTGTTTCCAGGTGCCAACTCCCACTCATCTCACTGGTCTACAAGATTAAGTTGTTGCATTCAGCACTCTCATCCCATCTTACTGAACTGAATTTTTGCTACAAAGGCTTGGTGTTCATATCCTCTTTGATGTATACAAAGATAAGGAATGAGTTTACTTCAGATGAGATAAAACATCACTCTAATAACATCAACTATAAATGCAGTTGAGTGAAATCAGAGATAGGGTGGCTTGTACAGGCTATATGGCTTCAGAAGCAGTTTTCTGTCTGGTATGCTGCCCTTCAGGCATGACTCCCCTCCTTCCACCAGGGAGAAGGAACTGGTGCATCACCGATGCAAGCTCGTCGGATTCCCCAGCCAAAGATGGCAGACAGGTTGGGCTGTGGGGGACACAGCATCTTGCTGGCAATGCCACCCAAATTCCTAGCCAGCTGGGACTGAGGCAAGAAGGAAGGATTTTTCCCTCCTGCCTAGCCTCCATCTTTGACTCTTCTGACAGGTCCCTGGGGCTTACAGTGCATCATTGGACCATCGGGACAAATTGTTCTGAAGACATCATACAGCCCAGAGCTGCCCTTAGAAACTAGGTGGATACACTGAGCTGAACGACTAAAAGAGAATTTCAACTATATTGCTAAGAATTTCTCCCACCACAGTTGCCCACATCAACTGTGCAACAAGACAGAACAAGGCAGAGCCTTGGTGAGGCAGTCTGCTGTGAGCCTCCATACCTGCTGTAAGACACTTGCACACACCACAACAATTAACATGCATTTGTATTATTGAGAATAACCAGCTAACATATGTCTGCTCTTAAAAAGCCCACAAACATACAGAGAAAGCATCAAGCTGAAATCATGTAGTAAAAGGTACACTAAAATAAAAGGGCTACTCCACAAGCATTGGAAAGGCTGACACCAGATTTCCTACACAGATTTCCCTCTCCACCACAACCCAAGCTCCTGCCCCTTTCCCCTGTGCTACTGCCTCCCTATGAGCTGTGCACACGGATATGGCAGAACATGGATCAAACAATTCTGAATATGAACACTAGGGATTTCTCAAAATAAAAGTTGCAACTGGAATTACATAAGGGACCACCTTCAAACAGCACATTACAATCTTTCAGTTTAAAGCACGGTCAGGAAAGCTGCAGCTTTAATTAAGTTTTAGGGATAAAATAACCTATCCCAGTTATCATGAGCAACTACCTTTAATAAAACTGTCTGAAACAAGCTTCACAATGATTACCTTCATCTGATATTTTATAAATGATGTCACATAAAACTAAACAACTAAAGAAAACCAAAATAACTACATTCATAATGAAGGTAGGGAGAAATTACATTGTATTTGATAAATTTACTTCCCTTGATTCAAAGGAAAGTAAGCCAAGTAAGTTGTTTGACTGCATTTTTAACAGTCATAGATCTGACTGAATAGTAAAATACAACAAAGACTCTTAACAGTATTAAATATCTTCTAACAAAGAACAACTCTTTCTTTCTAGCATTCATACTTTAAATCAGAGTTCTGCTGGAGGGAACAAAGATTTCAGTATTTCTATAGCCAAACCTCAAATCTTCATATAGCTGTCCCAGCACCATCAATACAAGGTTAGCAGCACTCTACAATCTTTACTGCCTTATCAACAATCTAAAGCTTTTAAAAATCTATATGCCTACAAAACCTCCTGGAGCTGCTACACATTGAGGATTTCACAGCATTATTGACCTGGGCAGCCTCTTTATCCTCAGTAAGTTATTTTAAGCAACTTTCTGCCAGCAAGCAAGTCTCTTTGTTAGGCTTTGCCTGTATTATTGCTAAAGCACTGCTCACAATACAGCACAAAACAGGGAGGTACTAAGCAGTAACCAGAAAGAGGTCTGTCAAATTCTCTTTTTATTTCTTTTTTTTCTCCACTTTCCTGATATGCTTTTAGTACCCCACAGATCATTGCCCTGCTGCCAGGAATCCCTCTATACACCTGAGCCACCTCCTGAGAGAGGGCAGTGTGAATGCACAGCAGACAACAGACAGAATCCTTGTTTTATCAGGACCATGTTCTCTGATTTGTACACTTTCTTTCCCACTTTATATGTATATCTATATACCTTCTAGAGAAAGAGAATCTAGCAAGTGTTATTTACGTACTGAGTAAGAAAACACATCACCTGGTTTGGGAGGCGAGGAGCAGTAAAAGGAGAGGTTCATTTCTCATACTTCAAACTCAAAATGCAAACACTCTGCTCTATTCTTAAGTCCTTTATCAGAAAAAGGTCTCCAGCTTGAGGATCAGATTTCTTTGGCATGGTAGGAAAAGGAAACCTCAACCCAACACATATCAGCATACATCAAAAAGCAATCTCATGGCCTTCTGCAGGCTCGTGCCTGGACGTATCAACAGAGAAGGCCAGTCCTAGCACAGCAGTCTTCCTTGCATGTAACTTGCGAATAGCCACAGTCCAGCAGCCACATCCATGCTTCTACTTTTCTACTTATCAAAAATATTTATGGGGTAATCCTGTTCAGGGAAGCAATTCTTCTTTGTCCTTTTATTTTTGAAACTTCATACCATGAAAGCCTGTGTGGCCCGTTGGCGTCATCAGAACTACTAAAACCTACCCTGATTTAATCCAAGGGCACATTATAAAATCTACTCAACTGACAGCCCACACAGGCACTGAGTGGATTTAGATTTGACACCAACTTCTGTATCACACTTGACAGCTAGACTCTCAGCTGAGGGCCAAGACATACAGAAGAAGCTGCCCAGGGAGAAGGGTAAAAGAAACAGATCTAAACTTGCGTCCAATAAAGTGTGGTATTTTATTTCTGGATGTTAGATTGACTTTCCTATTTCCTTGTTCAACCTGTAGCTTGTGGAGGGAATGGAAAGAACGGATGTTTTCTAAGTTATCAATTCAGTAAAGCTTACAAGTACCACAAAATCAGCTTTTAAACTATGTCTTATGGAAGCAAATAATTCAGCACTGACATCCCTCTCTTATTTAACATGGTTAAGTGTTGGCAAAAATAGCAAACACAATGAAAACGTAACCTGTCATCCCTGAGTTATACTAGATAAAACATGAATGTATTCCAATTATCTGCACCTTATTTCCAACAGTTTTGCTTCAAAAATACGGCAATCTGCTCCATATAGCTGCCAATCAAATGGACAAATTCTCTTAAGTTTTCACTGCAGGTATATCCAAAGCAATTGCATTTTGCCAGGCTATCCCCAGATTAACAACAAAACTTTAAGTCAAACCACAGGTTTTTCTCTGCAAGAGATAAAAAAGGTTGCTACACTGATGGCATTAGAAAGCTTCTTAGTTCCTGTTTCTGTTTACTTCAGTAAAAGGGTCAGTCAGCACTCAGAAATGGAACAAGGAAAAATGGGTTTCATCAGCCTAAGTGTTACAGATGTCAGCTGCTTAATAGACCTGACCTTACACAAACCTGCTTACCTCTCTGGGTTCTGAGAGCTTAAAACAAAATCCAAGGACAAAGAGGGAAGGTGTAAAAGCTTAGGGAAACTATACAGCAACACATTCAGACCACAACAAGACAATGCAGAATAGTTTTGCAACATTACTAGTACACTTGTATATGTATACCTAAGACAATAGAGAGGTCAAGGACTGTGTTTCAAATGACAACAATGCAATATGAATCACCATTTTAACATAAGCATCTATACAAGCTAGATAGAAGAATCCTCCTGTAATGTGATTTTAGTAGAAAGTGTAAAGGAGTTTTCTATCACAAAATAATATTGTATTTAAGTTCTTCTTAAATCACACATTTGGATAATGATAAACCTCTCCTCAAAGGGCAGAGCATGAAGTGTGTAAATCAGGTTTCCTGATAAACATACATGAGCAAAGAAGTTATTGAAAAATACAACTCAGCGAACAATACAAACTGGAGGCAGCTTTTTATGGCATGTTGGGGAAGATGAATGTAAGGAGGCAATTGCAACACATTACATCACAGCAGGCAGCATGTGATTACTCGTTTTAACCAGAGAGAAGAGATTAGAAAGACACTTTCATATGCTATTTTCAGGGATAACTGATGGAAGGCAGGAGATGACCAGGAAGCATTTGAGAACTGAGAAGGCAGAGATCATTTCTAATGAAAATTCAGTTCATGTTAGTAGCCAAAGTCTCTTCTTAAAAGTCACTCAGAAGTTCATTCAACTTCATAATGACATGATAAATAAAGACCATTAGCAGAGGAATGCAACGGCTACTGGCATTTTGATAAAGCAGAATCATCGCCTCATTTCATTACTTCCAAAAACATGAGTCTGTACTGGACACATCCCACCAAAACTAATGCTAATTTTCCAGTGAAATACCTAACTGCATTTCACTTGCAGAAAAAATTGGCTTATCAAGGTATGTTGGCACCCAAAGCATTTGATGTGCTGAAACTGCTCACCTCACAGCCGATAGAGCACAAGCTCTTCTGGAGACCAAAGGCCCTGGCCCAGCTCCTGACAGAGGCTGTGCTTCCTCCACTAATTAGATGTGCATACATGTAGGCTTGTGTGGCAGTCCCCCAGCAAGCCTCTGATGGGCTGTGAGAGCCGATTACTACTGGCTTACAGTTCAGATGTATGCAACCAAAATGCTTAACAAGCCTCCATTTCATTCTTTTTAAATCAGATAGAAGGGGAAAATAAATTAATAGTTATGAAGAACACCACCAAAAAAAGTGGCATGAAACACAGTGCAAAGCTGTGGGATAATGCCTCAGCTCTCAATTATCAGGGTGAGGGCAGTGTCACGAGGCCACAACACCTCCCAGAAAGGCAGGACCCGCTCTCTATTTCACAGAATTATTAAGGCTGGAGAAGAACTCTGAGATCACCCTGTTCAATCTATGACCTAACACCACCATGTCACCTAGCCCATGGCACTAAGTGCCACATCCCATCTTTCCTTAAACATCTCCAGGGACAGTGATTCCACCACCTCTCTGGGCAGCCCATTCCAATGTCTAATGTTTTCTCCCTAAACACTATGTCCTTCATGAGCCAGTTTGCAATTTTAAAAAATAAGACCAAGCCATGCCCTGCAAGTCTAATATTATTGAAATGTGCTTTGGAGGCCACTCCATCTTCTATGGCAGGCCATGGAGAAGGAGGGAGAGGAAAAGGCCTGTCCCACCCACCCATGGCACTGGTAGCCACTGGCCCTGCAAATGCTGCTGGTCCTCGTGCACACCATCTCAGCAGCCACTGGCTTCAGGCAGGCAGCAAACAGTGCCAGGGGCCAAAGGCATCCCTCCAGGCAAGCCACGGCCTGCTTTTACAGACAATGTGGCATTTTCTTCATTACTTTCCCAGTAGGGCTGGTTTGAAGTGGCACACCATTTGCATTCAGAGAGAAAAGCCTCATTTTGTCATCAGAAAGCTGGGGAGAAATTTCCAGCAAGCTGTCCCTGGGCACACGCCCACTGGACACTAATTTGCCCCTGCTCGCTTTGTGCCGACTCTGATGCAAGCCCAGCTAGCACTGGCCAGCCAACAGGGCCTGTTTTTTTGAAACCCCATTTTGTGAGGGCTGTGTTGTGTTGTTCCCCTCTCTGTGCTCATTATAGCCACAATTCAGAGGTAACACAAAATGGAAAGCACTTGGGTTTGGAACAGCCAAATACAGTCCTTCAATGCTTCCTGAAACAAAGGATAAAAGTGGCACTTCAAGACTTGACCACAAAACCTCAGTACATACAGGCTGCATGTTGAGAGATGGGTGCAACAGTACTGCTTTTTTTTGTCTTTTCATTTTTAAACCAAATTATACAAGATTAAAATAAAGGGATAGTTTAGGATACTTTGCACCACTTCTCCACCTTATACTATCTTAGGAAATTAACTTAATATCCATTATTGATTTATAACCAGGATGCATAATATCCTACACATTATAGAATATCTTATTATCAATTTATAATCAGCCCTATTATCTGAAAGTAAAAGCTCATGTTCACCAAGAAAAGTTGCTAAGAGGAACAAGCCTCTGCCTCACTTTCAAGCCTACTGGATCACGCAGCTGAAGATTTCCATTTTGCTGGAGAAGGATGTCATTCATGACATTATGCAGTGCTGAAGGAGCCAAACAGATTAAATGGACATCTGCATTTTCAGTCTGCTATAAAAGTGGTTTAATACCAAGCAGTGTTTAAACAGTAAAACTGTCTGCAATTGCTGCTCTATAATCTGTGAGCAATCAATCAATCTCAACACTGAGCTTCCATTACTGCTTCTCTGCAAGCAGATGGAAAAATTTCCAGGGCACACACTCCTTGTTTATACCCCAACACTAAAGAGGAATTAAACACAGATCCAGCCTGCATTCACAGTGATCCTGGCACACGTCAAGTCTCAGGCTTGTATTTTCAAAGCAAAGCACAGAAAGTACTGTGAAACCCCCAGTTATGGCAACTATTTGGCATGTTACTTCCCTTCCGAATGCATCACTGCAATAAATACCCTGAGGACATGCCAAAGCAAAGCAGAGCATCCCATCAGAGCCCTCATCTTCATGCTCTTTGAAAACCTCAGCACTTCAGAAGAGAGGTGCTCAGAGAGAGAACAGGAAGCAGCTGTGGTTCTATGCCACCAGTGGAGCCCGGCAGCTCTGGCTGGAAGCCATCCCAAGCAACAGCGTCAAACTTGACATCTTTTTCAGACGTGATGCTTGATGCTGTAATGACTGCAGGATTACGATTGTGGTGTTGGGGATTCAAAGGCTTACTTCTTTTAACAATGTAATCTGTGTTGACACATTTTGGTTAAGATGTAAGTGTCCCTCTATCTTAGGAACCTACGTGGACACTGTCAGCAAAAGCTATGCATGCAAACATGACGTCCCTGCTCAAGACAACTGAAGGTGTTTCCATTTAAACAGGAGAAGGCCAAGAAAGAGACGTGGACACTTTGGCCCAGGCACAGGATTCAGGTTGGAGTAAGGCCACAGCTAAAGACAGGTAGCTCTCAGAGGCTCAGTGCACCTTGTGACAGGGTCACACCTGGATTACCCTGCTGCCTCAGCTGCACGTCAACAGGCCCAGGCCATCCCTCTTACGCAAGAGATGGCTTCCAGAGTGGATTAATGCTCAACCTTTTCATGTTCCTTTATTCAGGCTGTTGCACAGTTCTCTCTGACACGGTATATAAAGCATATGATTAACATCCATCACCTGTTTGCCCCTTGACCACCTCCCCAAAGCCAGATTTCATGTGACAGAGGCCCTTGCTTTATCTGAAGTGGTCAGGCAGTTTGGCCCACAAATGCACCAGTTACATCATTCAATTTAGTGTGGCAAAAGTAAAATAGTTCTCCATAGCAGGGACATCAGTGGATGAATTCACACCTCTCAAATGACAACTAGTTTAAAGGCAGCTCCTGCCCTATGTATTTATTCCTCAATAAATTCTGTGCCAAGCAAGTGCCCAGTATGGCAGCTGGTCAGGACCAGAAGCCCAGAAGGGCAATGCTCCTCGCTCAGCTCGGCTGCTAACTGAAGCCATCCAGCCTCAACAGTGTCTCCTACATGGGTTGGGTGTTTCAGCTGGCCTGATAAAAAGTGCCACAGCCTGAAACATAACATCAGTCTTGGATGAAACCTTGAGTATTTTTCCTATGTTATCTGCATCTACTCCTACTCTGTGTTCCTCTGCTTGGCACAGAGAGACAAAGGATCAAAGTGAGTCCCTGAAGAGTCATACGCACATTCCTTTCCCACATGATATCTACGTACAATTAGGCTTAATCACTACAAATAGACTTCACTTGTAATTTTGAATCCACTGGCCTTGTGCTGGATTATCCAATTCAGAGATGTAATACAGCGGCACTCTCAGATGAGGCAAAGAAGGTGGGGAGAGATAAAGTCACTGTGTATTTCAAACACCTAACTTTACTTCAATTCAGAGTAGCTAAATTTAGGACCAAAAGACCCTTCTACAGATCAATGGAGAGAGGTCTCCTTCTCCAGCAGGCTGTTCACAGTCCTGATTTTATGTCTGAATGCAAACCCCTCAGTTAACAGCCGAACAATCTTTCCAACACACGTTAAGCAAGGGAGTCAATCTCTGACTGAAATGGTACCTATAACATCATGTTCTAGTATGTCTGAATGAGTTTTGGAATAAAACAGTAGAGAGGCACATTGCAAAACCAGCAGATCATCACTGTCTTCCAAGGGAACAATTACTGTGACAACAGCACATTTATGAGACTTGGAAAGAAACCTCAGTATCTCAGAGCTGCCATAAGATGAGCTGGAAAAAACCCCAAACCCCACGACTTCAGGCTGCAGACCTCTACTTGCACAACTGATGGTTCCAATAAGAGACCTCTGTTCATTTTTAATGACACAGTATAACCCAACCAAGTAGGTGACTTGTTCCTGGACTGGGACAGTGAGTACTCATTTCTTTGGACACTTTATAAGGAAAGGAAAAAAACCAACCACAGCATAATTCCTGACTGCAGAGCTCTTTCAGCAAGAAGCTGTATTTCTCTGGCCATGTGAAACAGCAGCTATTTCAGCTAATACAAGTGCCCTGATATCATTGTCATGAAACTAAATGTGCAGTCCTAGCTGTATAGAAAACCAATTCTGCTGGCTAATTAGCACGGCGTTGTGTGTCAAACATCTTCCAGGTAAACCTTTTACCTTTTCCTATGCTGCTTATAGTCACTTGATGAATGCTATGAAAGTTATATTGTTCCACACTCGGAGAACTGCAACTCTCCTCCAGTTGTTAATTCTACTCTGTACAGTCATTAAATAAATAGTAATACATATCTGGTCTGTTCTCAATGACATCCAGTGTGGAGAGGAAAATGCACATTGAACATAATGCTTTAGAAATAAGATTTTCCACGTGCCACTTTGAGGAATGGAAACCAAAGGAGTAGCTGCATCGTGATACAGTAATTGAAATCCACAAGATACACAACTATTCAGATTGTGCTACCCTGGAAGGATGCAATGGTTTGTAAAACCTGCAGACTGAGTATTTTAGTATATTTTCTCATGCACAATGAGAATGAAGTGTAATCTATCCAGGCTTGAAATTAAACATCCTGTATCTATCATGCAATGGGAGAGAAACCAGTCAAACCAGTTCAAAATTCATAGTTCTCTTCTATGTAAAAGACTATTGTATACCTATCAGTTACAGAATAGCAGAAAAATTGACCTAAGGCCAACCTCTAAAAGTGAGTTGTGCTTGTGTTTAAAAGTACTTGAAGTTTCTGGTAATTATACACCTATTCTACCAGCACACAATAAGAACCTATTCCTTCAGCATAAGACAGCACTCCAGTTCCTATTCCTGCACCACCTTCATCTCTTTTGAGCCAGGCTATTGATAAATGCCCACACAGTATGAAAACCCCCTAAGGATACCTGCATATAATGCACTTACAAACAATGGAGTCCTGGTCAGCAAGATGAAATTACCTTACAGTGGCTTAGAAAACCTTCCAAGAGGGATGCATTGTCCTAATGTAATAGGAGGCTGTGGGAACAAACAAGGCGAGAACAAAACAAGACAATTATACAAAAGCAACTTCCCAGCTAAGGTCTAAGAGGCAATTACAGGATATTGGCGTGTTTCCTGGCCCCAAGCTGAAGTACCATCACTGTTCATCAGTGATAGGGGAAAAGGAAAAGAGAAAAAGCACAAACGAGCAGGCAGAATTTAAAACCCATTCCTGGAGAGCCCCAGCCACCCAGAGGGCCAAGCTTAAAGTGAGGCATTCAGTTTCAGAGGCTACTACTCAAGGCAGGCCTTGAGCTCAGTGTCCAAGATCCTATTTTAATCAGTGGAAATCTAGTCACTGAGGCCAGGGGAGTGCTGCTAAGCTTCCAAAACACAGGCACAGAGCACTGCTTGTCATGCCTCAGGTACCCTGCTTTGTCCCCAGTTCCTTTTCCAGATGGACATGTGCTTCCTGCAGGTCCTGTCACAGCTTCCAGGACTGGACTGTGAGGACCTCTCAGTGTTGGAAGGTATCTCAAGTGTCACCAAAAGTTATGATTATTTGTCTTCTCTGTCCCATGTCAAGAGGGCTGGAGTTGCAGGTGGGAGGAGGGCACTGGTCTGTGGCACACAAGACATGAATGAAGTATGAAGTATGAAGACATACACAACCCTGAATGAAGGTTGTGCAGACACCTGAAACACTTCTGGAATCTCAGCTTTGTAACATAAGCAAAGTTTGGCTTATCATCCTTCAGTGACAGCAACTCTGGCACAGCAAGGAAAGCTTTGGAGAGCCAAACCCCTGGACACTCCTCACAGTAGCAGATGTCAACCCAGAGTTCCGTATCCCATGTGTTCAAGATGATAACACAGGATTAAAGAATTGTACCCAGAAATTTCCCCCCTCTCAGGGTGCCTTTTTTAACTAAAAATGCCAAGCACAGAAAAAGAGTTTTCAAACTTTAAAGCTAATTTAAATAACCTGCTGTTTATAGAAGTGAGAACAACACTAACATATTTGTAAAACAAATGTATTAGACAATTTTTCTAACTACTAGAAAACCAAGAAGCCCAGCCTGTGCCTTCCCCACCACAATTTAGAGTTGCTTAAATTGGTTCTCCTTCCTCCTGTGGGAAAGACCCTGAGAATCTGCAATAGTTCTTGCACTAGTGAAGGGGTACATGTAAGTTGTCCCTGATGAGTTTTCCTAGGGATCACTAAGTTCCCCTCAATCCCTGCTGCCACCCATATCAGAGGCTGTGGGAGCACAGGCTGCTACAGCAACCACAGCTTATTGTGGAAGGAACAAACCTCCTCCCCTTTGCCACAGTGAAAGTCTAGCAAGGGCATGGTAGGAAAGAGGAGGCACCCTTCTCACCAGGCATGTGCTGTCCTGGGTCTGCTGTAAGAGATCAGCATTTCCACCCCTGGGCTCCGCAACTACACAAAATAATTTTTGGTCTTATGCCTGTAGACACAGACATAGGATTAGATGTCACATTAGTTGTACCTACAGCATAAGAGCTGGAGAAAATAGATTTGTAGCAAGCTTTACTATCATTTCAGCTCACAGATTTACATACAGCTTTTCAGCAGTTCCCAGTCACACGGTCCCTTTGCAAAACTGAGGGAAGTCTTCAAAGGACATTAAAAACGACTTGCAGGGTGCAATCCAGAACTGGATCTTGTACGGGATGAGCAGCTGAAGATAGCAAAGTGAAGCATTACCAGCTGCCTGTGTTAAAACACATGTAGCTCTTCTACTTCCAGAGTTTTCCATTGTACAGATCACCAGCCATATTTATATAGACACTAGCAGAAAATCTTGCTGAACATCTCATTCTTTCACAAGGCCAGAAAGACAGGTCCAGGCAGGATTTCAACAGATTGATGCATTATTACAGATAGTTCCCTCTTGGCTGGATTAAACCAGAAATTCGCCAGACAGGGGAATTGATAGTAGCTTTCCCCTCCTCATCAAGGTGGTGATGAAAGCTCCAAGTAAGTCTTCCAAAATAAATGCTACTATGACATTTTTAGGGTGTAGGCACATCCCAAAACCTCATAAACCAACAAGAGAGTTTTTTGTTCTCTTGACTGAAGTCCAAGCATTTCCGAGGATTCCACTAAAAACTAACCTGAAAGGGTACCTATTTCCTTCCTTCCCAGGCTCTCAAAACCACTATCAATGGCATTTTTCTTCAGCCATAAATCAGACTAACACACTGCAGCATGGTATGTAGAATTTGATTTGTACAGGCAGTAAAAAAATAAATAAATGCATGACTGTACTCCATACTGCACTCACTTCTATTAAAAACATGCATTTTGCTTTATTCCAGTAATTCCAAAGGGGATAAAAGGACAATTTTAGAAAAAAAAAAAAATCAAGCTCTGAAGACACATTACACACAAAAGACACACACTCAAAACCCCACTCACGAAATCCAGTCACCACCAAGAAAGGACAAGTCCTGGATTTTAATTCCATTATAGGCTTGAGATCTGTGATTAAGTTAAACATAGGAGCAATTAGCTTTTGTGCAAGTAACACGTAAGGTTTACTGCATATACAACTGGGAAGCCTTGACAGCTCCCTAGAGAACAGCCACTCCCACAGGGGCTTTCACATTCTTCTTAACACAGGTACCTCTTCTGCTTTGGCTGGGAAAAAGTTAATTGTCTTCAAAGTGGCTAGTATGGGGCTGTGTTTTGGATTTGTGCTGGACACAGGCTCGATAATATAGATATGTTTTTGTTATTGCTGAGCAGAGCTTTCACAGAGCCAAGGCCTTTTCTGCTTTTTGTACTGCCACACTCTCAAACAAGTTGGGGGTGCATGAAAGGTTGGGAGGAGACACAGCTGGGACAGGTGACCCAAACTGACCAAAGGGATATTCCATACCATATCACATCATGCTTAGTATGTAAACTGGGGGGGAAAAGGAGGAAGGGGGAGATGTTTGGAGCAATAGGCTTTGTCTTCCCAAGTAACTGTTACACGTGATGGGCCCTGCTCTCCTGGAGATTGCTGGACATCTGCCTGCCCATGGGAAGCAGAGAATTAATTCCTTGTTTTGCTTTGCTTGTGTGCATAACTTTTGCTTTCTCTACTAAACTGTCTTTATCCCAACCCATGAGTTTTCTAGCTTTTACCCTTCTGATTCTCCCCCCAGTCCTGCTGGTGGGGGAGTGGTGAGTGGCTGTATGGGGCTTGGTGGCTGGCTGGGGTTAAACCATGACACCCATCCCTGTGTGGGTTGCATCCACAGCACAGGTAATATTACTGCCCTTGGAGAGGCAGCTGTAAATTATGGGAACTTATTCCTGACAATCACTGATGAGAGAGGAAAAAGAAAAGTTTAGTTAAATTCAGGCTTTACTGTATTCCTCTAAGCTTACAGGTTGCTGAAACACTGAAGCCAAACCAGTGGGATTCTTTTCCCCTCAAAAATAATTAAATTACTAGGAAGAAAGAAACAGGGAAGAGGTAGCCTACAAACCTATCTTTACATTGGACACTAATTGAAAAAGATACAAAACCAAATAAGTTTAGGAAAACATTACCCTTAATTACACTGTGAAAATCCATGGCTGGTAAAACAATCATCCACATCTGATACTTACTTATTATGTGCCTTAAGTAAAACTGAGTACATAGCTCAAGGGAATCCCTGCTTAAAAATTAAACATAAATAAACTGAAGCACAATGCTCTTAAGTACAGTCATGAAACAAAAGTCATGCTACAGCATCTCATCAGAGATTACATTTAGAAAGAGATGCCATTAGAGGAACAAATCTATTAGCAGAGAATGCAGCAATTCCTGCCAAGCTGTTTGATAGAAACCAGGCACTGATATAACCTAATCTGTACAACTTCCCATTACCAATACCACTTCCTAAAAGGAAGGCATTAAGGTTGAAGGGCTCTCACAGCAGCTACCGCAATTCACTAAACAGAGCAAAGCAAATCTGGCAGAATTACTTTTCTCAAAGGTAAAATGGTCATCCTGAGATGTCTTTCCAAATCAGAATTATTTAATGCTCCTTAACAGAGAAGGACTTGTAGCATACTATAGAATTTGCAAGTAATTAGTTGTTTACTTTTTACAGACACTCAAATGGGACTTGTTATCCAGTCCCCCTCCTTCTACCTTAGCTCTTGGCCATGCTGAAGGCAACAGTGCTGTCACTTCTGGTTTAGATAAAGAGACCTCAGTGCTTGCTCAGTGCTGTAGCAAAAAATACTCTGACACAGCGTGGATCTGTATTTTTATCTCTCTGCAATCTCACTGAAGACTACAGCTTTCTTTTCACAGCTGAAGTATCAGGTTCTAGCAAGGAGGCTTTAACACAGAGCTCTCAGTACTCACCTCTCTTGAAACTCAGGTTACCAACAAAAAAATGTTCCCCTCTTATTAGCCTTTTATTATGAAATAGCTATTCATAGATTCCTGAAATACCTGCAATTCTTTTCATTCAGTAGGAAGAAACTCTCATAAAGCTTAATGAATTGCAGAAACATTATACACTAACAAAGGCAAGATGCTTCAAGTAACAGGAGGAATGCCTGTTCAGTATCTCACAACACTGGAAAAAACAACATAGCAAGTTAACAATGTTAAAGAAAAGGTATATTTTACAAAAACTTCCCACAGAATATATGTAAAGGATATAGAAATAGAAAAACAATTTATAATGCATACTGTCTAAAGTTGAGCAAAATAACAGGAGACTGTGGTAAAATACTGTTGTCTCTGTATAAACATATCATAAACTATAAATTAAACTTTCCTTGTCAAGTTCTTTGAAGGGTCAGTGAAGCAGGATGAGGTAACATGCTAACAAAAATTCCACACTGCAGATTACACTCTGCTTTCAAACTCACACAACACCTTTTTTGAGGTGTATTCCCATGGCATATCTGGATGAGAGAGGCCCAAAGCTGAAGTTTGGAAAAGAGGAGGGAGAAAAACTTACTCCACATATTTTGCTTTTATCAGCATTGCACAAGCAGGTGTCACACACCTTGAAGGACAATTACAGGTCACACCGACTGCTGGCACCAGCCACCACTGCACCAATATGATTTGGAAACCTACTTCCCCAAGAGTCACACATGGAGCATAGCTGCTGGAATTTCTGTCAAATAAAGCAGAGCTGCCAGAAAGAAAAAACGTTTTGCCATGTAGCCCACACCAGATACTTCAACTTTCCAAGACACCACCCTCCCTCTGCTGCTGGCAAGGCAGCCTCAGGAGGAGAGCAGCCCTCCATCACAAGGACAGACCTGCCCATGGGAGCAGCAGGCACTGCAGGGAGCACCTTGCAGACCCAGCACACGGTTTGCTGTGTCATGTGTGCGTGCCCAGGCGCAGGTTGCTGCCTGCTGGCTGCTCCTCAATTGGGATGAAGGCCTCACTAACAGACAGCAAAAAAGGTCTCATCATGTGAGCTCTGAGGCTTAAGTGACTGAAGTGGTATGAGAGAAATGAAGAGAGGAAGAAAGGAAGGAAAGGATATACTAGGGCAGGTGTAATAAAGGGATAATTTCCTAGTATAGCTTCTCTTCAATAGAGTACCTCTAATTTTACAGCAGCAAAAGCAACCTAGTAGCAAAGATGAGTGACATAAAGGTAGAGCAACTGCAGAAACAAAACATGATGAATCAAACTGTGATTGCAGAAAGGCAGCTTTTCATCACTAATATACCCCAAGAGGATAAATTATGGTGAAAGTCCTATTACATGAAAATTCAGCCACCTGGGAATTCAAACAGTTAGCAGCCAGATCTATTTTTAATCACATTCATCTGCCAGGCCTAACAGCAGAGTAGGAAGGATTTGACAAAACCAAATCCTCTGAAACAGAGCAGAACTGACTCTGGGCTTGGGAGGTATGACCTGACAGCACTCACTACACAGTATGTGCCTACAAACCCTGCCAGCTCCCCAGTCCAGGGGCAGAACAACCAGCCTCAGAGGAACACAGGGGTGAGCACAGGTTCAAGCACACGACTCATTCCAATGAACTAGTACTCATATGTGCCTGATCTATATGGGGGACACCACCAAAGCTTCTCTGGCAGGAAACAAAGAACAGAATCAGAAATATAAATGGCTTCCAGGGACGGTGAGTAAGTAAGAGCAGAATTAAGCCCTCAGTCCATGTGTCACAAGTGGCATCAACTTTGGAGGACCCACTCTGCAATGATGCTGAGGTTCACATGCACCCCTGCACTACTGGACTAGTAGCGAGACCTTGTATGAATTGGCCAACTCAATGCTAGACCAAAGCTTACAACTGCAGATTCCCAGATGCTACAGTGTGATTCCAGCTCTTGCAAACACCTACTGCTTTTGCCCTGAGGAGTATCCTCAAGGAAGAGCAAGGCAGTGGCCATCCAAACACCAAGGCTTCAGCCAGGCACGGCTGCAATTCCAGAGACAGGCAAGATGCCATGGGTTTGTCCCTACACTGCTGAGCAATTTGAATTTGGACTGGGGCAAGGATCTGGGAAGACAGAAGAGCAGGCAACGGCCAGTTATCACGTAAGAAAAACATGACTGCCTCACAAATATTTAGCAAGGAGAGCTTGGGATGGAAAGTATTAGTCAACAGAAATGGGAACATCACACACGTGTTGTACTTCAGTCACACATAGGAACAACGGATAACAGAATTAGGCAGGCAATGACAACCCCTGGTTTCCTTCATGTGAGGCACGGAAGAAACATCCTTTCTTACAGTTAGCATGGTGGAAACTTGTCAAGACTCACAGAGTTCTGTCATTTCGATTTCCTCTCTAAAGGGCTGACCAAAATAAGTGAGCCACTTGTACAGCACTTTCTTCTGGAGTTACTCATCTTTTCCACTGAGACAATTCCATGTTTGTTTGCAGTGATCTGCATGCCCCCTCTCAGCTGCATTCCTAACTTGAATTCCCAAACACACCACAAAAATTGCCTTCGGTATATAAAATTTTATTACCTCTTTTTTTTTTTTTTTAAAAGAAGCAACAGTTTCTCGGACAAACTTGCAAGGCAGCCAGTCTCCTCTTGTCTGTGTTTGTCAGCAACTCCTGCTCAGTCTGCTCCTCCCAGTGCAACACTTCCTGAGTTTGGCTTACTTCAGTCTTTTCACTGAGATATGATACTGAATAAAGCAACTTGTGCAGTGTTATCTAAGTGTTCATGCCATCCAGTGCTTATATTGAACTTTGTACCAATCTTTCCTCCCTCCAGAGCACTAAAATTGTTTACATTATTTTGTAAGTTCATAAAAAAAACTAATGGATCTCCTGCAGATAAGAGCACACTCTGGCCCATCTTGGATCAATCCAAAACTGAAAACACTTCATGGAGCATTTTAATGAAGCCAACCAACCCTTCAAGGAACACATTTGGTCAATTTTGGCCCAGCACCCTGCTATCACTTTTGGATTAGGGCTTGCACCTATGACTCTGAGCTTGGAGCTTTATCAGATGCATCCACGCATGCCTCACTTTATGCACAACAAGGAGTCCCACTAAGAAGCTCATTAGGGCTTGCTCAGTGTGCTTAACTTAGAGCATGTACTTAAATCATGGATTGCATCTGATTTGCGCTTTTTTTCTTCCTTATTTTTAATTCATGCTGTAAAGGACTCCTCTGAAAACACAAGTTCTCTTCATCTTTTGTTTGATTTACTTATTTATAACTCAAAAATACTTTAGGACACCATAAAAGTATGTGCTTGTATGTTAAACCCCTATGATCTTTTTATTTGGCACCATTAACCATTGAGAGGTCCTAAAAAATTAGATGAATGCAAGAGTAACAAAGAATAACACATGAGATCCACCTAACCTGAACATGACCATCAGCATTCCCAGACAGTATCTACTGCATGTATCTCATGTATAACACGAGGCCCAGCTGGAGCCCAGTTTATACCTGTCACAACACAAACTCTTTCATAGTTGCACAAAGTTTAATTAAAGAGCAACAATCACCAGAAACTGAAGAGATACAAGTGAGGTGATGGATCAACCAGTATTTAGTGTTATGCAACCAAAACACTTCTTTCAGCAGCATCTAGTTATAAGTAGAGACCAAGGTTGTCCTAAATCCCAAGAAAGTAAAAGAAAGACCATCATCCAGCAGAGCAAAGCACGTGCACTAACATATGTGGTTTCCTGCAACAAGGAATTGCTGCCATCTCAACCTCTCTCCCTTGATGACTGTAATCCTCAAGCCTCCTGATTTATCTTGGCTTCAGCTACTGACACCACATGGCCAAGCCACGGCCCCTGGCCCACAGGCAGACCCCAGGCAATGCTCATCCCATATGGCCATCACATGCCAATGACAGGGCCACCCAGACCTTCTACTGTGGGAGGACAAAAGACTCAGGGGCCATGGGGCAGTGTGGGGTTCTGAGCCGTGTGCCCTATCTGCTCCCCAGCAAGGACACAGCCAGCAGCAGAGCCAGGGAGCCTCCAGGCCACCCCAGCCCTCCTCCACCTCTGCAGACATGACACAGGGGGCTTGGGACACCAGCCCCACGGGAGGCTGGTGGCAGGGCTCAGGTAGGAGGGCTGCCTGTCCCGCTGTTGGCACTAGGGACATACTTGGGAAATTTAGATGGTCACAATACTCTGAATGCCCTTTTGCTGGTCTAAGCATCCACTTAATTTGGAGATTAATTTCCTTAAGCCATAATCATGAAACAGTCAATAGTTCTTTGCATCCATCAGTCACTAACGGATACCTAGCATGATCAAAGCACTTTCCCATATAAATGAAGTTCTGCTAAATCTACCTTTACGTGCACACAGAGATACAGCTACAAAAAATGGTTTAGGAGGGAAGAGAACTCTGAGCATGTAAGGAATTACTTTTCTTTTACTTTTTTTTTATTTTTTAAGAATCACTTTGGTGAAACCTGTTTAAAGAAATCTCTTTTGAAAGGCATTGTAATGAATGAAGAGATCTGTGTGCTTGTCACTATGCACCTGTACAGGACATACATACTTCAAAGCATTTCCTTTCTTTGCTGAGAAGCACCTAAACTTCTAGCTTTCTCTGATATACCATCTTTATTTTTGTTGCTCAATGTTTCTTCCTCTATAAATCAAAGCACTAGAGAAGTAGATGTGCATGGATCTATTATCAAAACAAGTAACAGGTCAGCTTTCACTCTCTAAGAAAAACAACCACACCTTTCTGTATTCCCTTTTCTACCTGAGATTATTCCATTCTTCAGGGTCTTTCTTTTTTTTTTTTTTTGCATGCTGAAGTAAGACCTTCAATTGCTACAACACAAACGTCACTTAAGTTTATGGCATTTGCTTGCAACCAGAGCAGGGCTCAGAAGCAGACAAGGTAAAGGATGCTATTAACATGAGCTACTTTATGCTGTGCTTCTCTAATACTCAACACTGAGCACCATCTTTATCCTAATTCTTATTTTAGTGGCAGTTACTAGTAACACTAATGTGATGGAGGAGGAGAAACAAATACTGATTTGTGGGAAAGAGGGAAAGAAGGAAAAGACATCACACAGTAGTGTCTTACATACAGCTTACAAAACTGCTTTTTCCTATACAAATTCAGAACATACTCTATAAAGCTTGAAGCAGTATATTTTCATCCAAAGGATACCAGTAAAGTTGAGGTTTATTAATTTCTACAACTCTTTTCTTTGTATTCAACCAAGACAACATCAGGTTACATTTCCCCATAACTTCAGTGCTAAGATCAGTCTTTACTTCCCCAATATCAGAGGGGTCCCTGCGTGTCCTGGTGAGACTGCCAAGTTGCCCACATCATCCTTAGGGCATCTTTCTCACTGGGCACAGAATGGAAGAGGCTGAACTGGGAACAGGCACGCGACTGCAGGCACTGCAGCCCCAGTGCTGCTGCTCCCCCACGGCATGCTCTTTTAAAGTACTGCATGAATGCCTGCTAGCTACTGGAGGAATTACACATTTGGGATAGCACTGGTTTCTATTTTCATGATGCTGAGATGGCCATGTGCAGCTGGAGGACTGAACTTTATTTTCTTCAGAGCAAAAGACTTAAAATAAGTTTCCTGCCTGAGGGTGGGAAAGCAGCTCATGCTATAAAACAAGAACCTTTTCACTTTGTTATGAGACTTTCTAATTTAATGTAACTGGGGTAATGGGCAGCCAATTTTAAGCCATGGTTTGGTTTAAGTATTAACTCTGGTGGTACACAAGGCTTCATTCAAAGGGTAAATTCAGCTGCATAGTGACAGTTCACAAAACAAGTGTAATGCAGTGGAGAACTGTTCTGTAATTACACCTTTGAAAGTTACTTTTAATCCTCAAAGTTTCATATGCTGCAGTCTCTTTAAAAAAATAAATAAAACCTCACACAGAACACACTGACTGAAAAGGAAATTATATAGTATCTAGTGTTCCTTATACAAAATTGCTAAGAAGCATTGAGTTTTTTACATGGTAAAAGTATATAACTAAATCCAGCTCCATAATCCGGGCAGATCATGCTGACACATGGAAATCCCTGAACTGCTAGGCAATAGAAACTCTGCATTTGAAAAACTGAAGTCCTTAACTTGTTTTGATTCCTCAAGGCAACTCTGCAGCAAACTGCCACTTAAGGCATCAGCAAAATACCACTTACCAATTATTTTTTCTTAAAAGACCCAGCAGCACATCCCAAGCTGTTGTTTAAGGTTACATTGCTAGGCCCTTAGTGATCATGGTAAAATCAGTTCCCAATTTGTGAGCAGACCTTTTGCGTTTGTACCTAGTCCGATGATTCTTAACAAACTAACCAATACCATTCTGGCCAGTTCTTTTTAGCTCCCCTTTGTCCTGCCTTTCATATATAAATGGAGTTTTGCCTTTGCCATCAAACAGCCATAATGTGTACAGATGAATTACTGTTTTCCTGTCCTGTAGAAAATCCTGCCCCCTTCAGCCTGAACTCCATATGCATTCACATGGCCCACAATGTCCTGGAGAATGGTATCTGTAGTACACCCAGACTTGTCATCCTCCAACGCTGAAGCTGAGCAGGAATCCCAAGTAGCCTAATGCTTTATTTTAGTACTGCCTTCATACTTCCCTCTCCACAATGACTCTCTACTCCTAAAAAAGCAGCTGCCAATTCTGGATGCTTAAGCTTCAGAGATGAGTCTATCGACATTTTTAAAAACAGATGTTAAAAAGAAAAATGCGTCCAGAAACTCAGCTGTGTGACATGCATAATATCCACCTAAATTCCCAAGGAGAAAACACAGCATCGCTTTAGTAGATGATCCATTTCAATCCTCCCTGAGAAACAAACAAATTCGTATCTCTAAGAGGATTTGTCCTGGAGAACTGGTCCCTTTCTGAGTGCTGGGAAGTGCCAGATACCCACATCTCCATCCAGACTCGTTGACAAACACTGAAAAGGGACATTCCAACCGCGGGCAAAAAGCAGCAGGTGGGAAAGATGTTGCTTAATGTAGATCCGGGCAGGGAGGGAAGGAAGAGAGATTCCTTCCTAGCTGAAGCTGCCTCCTGGAGAACCTCATTCATCAGGCATGAATGACTGATATTTAGCAGCTAATAAATATTTATTAGGTAAGAGCTAAATAAGTTTTAATAGTTCATATGAAATATTAGCTGATTTTCAGCATATAAGTAAGAAAGTTATAACCCACACACTATGATGTATAACCTTTAACTCAGTTGATTCATATGCCGAAAGCCCTGAATAACATAGATTTTCAAAGATAAAACTGATAAAATGAAGGTACTTTACTTCTTACATGAGTGTAACAAAACAATAACTGATTTGCTGGTGTTCCAGAAGGAGTTAGAAATTCCTTACGTTATGCTGAAGTATTGCCATAACAGCCATATCAGTTTGTGCATTTTTGTATCGGTTCAGATGTCAAATACCACAAGAGGCATTTGTGCTTTTTCCACCCAAATAGTCAGCTTCAATTTGCCATTCTGTCCCACTTCTCCTAGGGAAGGTGGTCCTCTGCTTTCACAAGAGCTATACAGGAGTACCTCCACTTTCCTGAGTCATGTTTCTGAAGTCCCACAAACTAATCCACTGCTACCTTGGCCCTCATCACTCACAAGTTACTCGCAACACTGTGTTTCCCTGATGAAGCACTCCTTTGGACGAGGTGAGCAGCTCAGGGATGGGTGAAGGTCAACACCTTCTCCTCCTGGCACCTCTGCTGGGAGTGACACCACCAGGTACCTGCTCACTCTCCACCAGTGCTTTGTTTGGTTCTTGGGCAGAGCAAGGCAAGAAACTGACTGTAGTCACATCCTCCACATAATGAAAGAAAAAAAAAAGCCAACAAAAACAAAAGCAGAAGGAATTAAAAGTTACAGCAAGTGGATTTTCTTGAGGGTTTTCCCTCCTTTTCAGGGAAAGCTGCCTCTCTCCCATCCATTGCTGTAGCCACTTCCAAAACATTTATAATTTTCTGGAATGGCATTAGTTAATGGTGGTGAGTAGTCACAGGACAATTTTCAGCATGTAAAGTAAAAATTCTGGCTCTTCTCTCGTCTTTCCTTGTGTCTCTCAGAAGAGATCAGCAGCAGTAGCACAGCATTACACCATCCCCTCTACCAAATTTTCAGCAGTTTGACACTTCATTATTTGAGGGCAGATTCCTCCATGTTGGAAATACAAACAACCAAACAAGCTCTGTTAGCAACAGTTTCAGCTGTGAGGTAAAAAGTGAACAGAAGTTGGTACTCAGCTACTTTTTCCTCAACGTAAAGTGCCGAGATATCACCCCTGAAGTTCCAGGCTACTTCATTCCTAACTTGTGATAATTTTACTAGAAATCCAGTGTATTTACTGTGCAGCAATCTAGGCCATTATCATAGAATTAAAAGTAATTTTAAATTCATGAAATATGAAAAAAAAAAACCACAAAAAATACTTGCATTTGTCATCTGTGGTATTTCCAAGACTGCCTGGAATGGCAAACACAGTAAGGAGGGTATGACAGGGCAAATCCATAGATGTTCTCAAAATTAGGCTCCTTACCAAAATACATATTTACTTGTTTGACTGTGATGCTGCCAAGAGACACACTGTCCTTTTGGAAAATGTCATCCATTTCACAACTTTCACAAAAATACACTTTCTCATGCTTTTGTGAACACCCTAGCATACAAACATAAGCATTAAAAATACAAGAAAACTAACTAAAAGTCACAGACTTCCGGGGTTTCTTAATCATGGGATTCTTCTCCCAGCATTAGAAAAAAATAAATCTGGCTCTGCTTGGCATGCCAGCATATTATTTTAAATAAGCATAAGGACTGAAAGAAAGTCTCCCTTCATCTCCCAAACCCCAAGAGAAAATGGAGGAGTTATTTCCAGAGCATGTACTCAATGACCATCCAGTGAAGCCTATTCATTTTGGTCAGGCTTCGTAAGTCTTGCACCACACCTGATGAATGCTCTGCCTTTTTTCTGTTGCCTCTTACATTGCCAGCAGGAGAGGATTAAAAATAATTATGGAAAAACAAAATGAAACGGCCCTACAAAATTCTTAGTGAAACAAGTCTCCCTTTAATTTCCTTGGTTTGTTCCTTCACCTTTGGAAGATTGTGTCACCTCATGCAAGAGGTCACCCTTACAATTTCAGCCTCCACTTGCATTCTAAGGCAAAAAAACCCTCAAGAATTGGAAAATGGAGGCATGCAGAATGTCTGTCGTATGAGAAGGGACTTGGCACACCCCAGCCACCTTCCTGCAAAGGTTCAGGTTAACTAGTCCCCTGGGACAGCCTAGATGCAACATCTAGTCTTCAGCACATGGGAGATTTGTTATTTGCACACCTAGTCCTCCACACCTTCTAAGAGTAAGAATCATAAGGTACCAAACTTGTTGTCAGATCTTCATGCTTTCTTACTACTGAGCAGTTTTTCTGCTTCAAAATGCACATCTTCCAACGGAAGTTAGGTGTGACTGAGAAAAGATAAAAGGATAAACTAGGTGTTTTGAAATAGCTCAGCAGCTGCAAGCTCTACCAATACCGTAACTCATCCCATTCCTTTGCCCTGACAGGAGTATCAGCTCTACTCAGGGCATACTCTCAACTCTGGAAACATTTCACATCATTGCTCACAAACGAAGTGATACAGACATGCTTTTCCATAAGCTAGAGAAGGCCCTATGGTCAGGGAAAGGTGAGGTTTCCAGTCACACTGGCAGCCCAGTAGAACAGGAAACCTGCATGGAGGGAGCAGGGAAGGAGTTTCCTGCAAAACCAGTGGCTGGAGACTGCCCAGCTTCCCTCCTGCTGCAGCTCCACCTGCCTCAGGCTCTTACAGCCATCTCTTAAAATACATTCTGTGACCTGGTGCATTTTATCAGACCTGTGTGAGTCAAGTTTGACTCAGATGATTTTCTCAGAGTCTTTTCACTCCATGTTCTTGCCTTTCCTAACCAAAAAGGGGATGTGGCAGTTGGCATTGTAACAGCTACATCTATGCTTTCCATACAGGGCAGCTCAGCAATTAGAAGATTACAGTTGGCTTTACCCCCTGCAATTTTTAAGTCTCTCATCCCTGCTGTCTTTACAGATTCAGGCTTCCCAATTCAACCTCCCTTTCTCTCGTGCCATCTGTCACAGCAGACCCTTCCTCAGAGGCCTGGGAAAAGGTTCCTCTGCCTCGAAACAAACCACAGCTTAGAGCCCTCTGACTGCTCTGGGAGCAAGCCTCTGGCAGACCAAAAACTAATCCCAAGACTAGTTCTTTAAGAAGAAACAAAGATTAAGAAAAGGCTTTGTACCAGAGAATGATTCCCAAAACTTTACTCGCAGTCTCACAATACAGCCCAGGACTAGTCATTTTTCATGGTCTTTAATTATTTTATTCTTTCACATAAACTTCTTCCCTACATAGGCTTGACCTTCATTACTGGAAACAAGCTGCACCTACACCTTGGCAAGGTATTTTTGTGGGGTTTTGTTTTCCATGGCTAAGACAACCATAGGAGTTTTTGTTGAAAATAAAACAAAACAAAATGGTATTATTAGAAGCGAGGTAAAAGTAGAGCTCAGAGGGGACTCTCATAGCCGGCTCCTCAAACACACTTCTCTCCACAGCACATCAAGGTTAATTCATGCAGCACCTCCCATTTTTCACTCCTGAGAATCTCAAAGTGTGTCAGCTTAAGTAGCCAAACAAAGAAATGATTACTTAAGGGCAAGTGTAAATACCTTGGAAGAGGTGGGAGGGAGACAGGGTTGGGTTAACCGGTTGCTCACTGCACAGGGTATGGGGAAGCGTCCATTCACACAGCAGCTGCTCAGCCACAGATAATCCTCTTCCTCCTGCTCCTGTGCCAGTCTCAGCACTTAAAGTGGGTGCAAAAGCACCCCAGGGATAAACTGCTTCCCTCCCTGCACCGCAGGTCTTGAAAACGGTCATTAGCCTGCATATACGTTTGCACTCCTCAGGGCAGCAACACTCAACATTTTCCCCTCTGGTATCCATGGAGAGAGATCAGCACTCCAATATTTCGTTAGCCAAGAGTGCTAAGTATTCCACCAACTTGTGGAAAGACTTAAAACACTGAGGTTAATGTACTTGGTGAGGCTCTGTCGAATGGTTTGGGATATTTTGTTTCAGTACAGCATAAGGAAAGCAGCTGTCACCTTGATTATAGTGCCCTCGGTAACCTGATACCTTCAACTAGTCCCAACTTCAGCCAGCTCCCCCTCCATTGGAGAGAGCACAGTTACTGATCACTTAAACAGACAAATGGTGATTTGTACAAAATAAGTTTTGAAGTGAGGTTGTAGGTCAGAGGAGGAGCAACTTGCACCCACCATTCCCATTCTTCCCAGTCAGAGAGAAGAACACAAAGGTTTCCAAGAAAACTCAAAGAATAGATAGAAATGCCAAACTGCAAAGCTTGGCTGTGCACACCACTTTCCAAAAAGCAAAGGGGATGAGGGATGCAGTGCTCAAATCACCCATGTCTGCTTAAACGCTTGGCTTGCGTGTTCAGCACTGTCGAAGAGACACAGCTGATGAGTCAAAGATGGAGTTAGCAACCCTGATACAACAACTCTTTTCCACCCCAGACCAGTCACCTCCAGGTTTTTCCTTGAATTAAGGTCTGGCCAAGACATGTCAGCAGTCCAGCACCCCTTTCCTGCCAACAGTTCTGCCAATACTTTGGTCACTCACAACCAACTCCTCCCCACTCCCTCTTTTTCACTGCAGCGAGCTGAGGGAACAGAAAGATTCCTGAGGGTGGACAACAGCCCAGAGCTGGCCCAGTTTTTCATCTACCTTTTCTTCTGCTCTTGGATCTTGTACTTGCAACACGAGACTGAAGAGCAGTGCCAATGCTAACAGTTACCTGGCTTGCCTGATAGCACAAAAGCAGCGGGAGGCAAAGAAAAAAAAAAAAAAAAATCACTCTAATGAGGTTGGAAGCACAAGAGAATGCAAAGAAAAAGAGCAAATAAATAACCATCGGTATAAATTACAATTAAGTGCACTATAGTTACCACGTACTATGCAGTATTGCCCAGAACACCACTAGCACGAGTTAAAAAACCCCACACTGAAAAAAAAGCAATATTTCTGGTAGGAAACCAGGCTTACACCACCACTGTGGTGATAATGGCATGAGAAATTGTACAAATGACAGGTCAGACAGAATTCAAAAGCCTTCAGTTCACATTGTTTTGTCTGTTTTTATCTTCTGACAAAAACAGTCTACACCTACACGGACAATAACACAGAGCACTATCCATCCCTGCAGTACACTCTATTGTGCCACCATCGAAAAATCGACTCCTTTTTTCTCCATTTCCTTTTGAAGACAAAAGTCCATTAAGACAATGTCATTACATGTGCTTTGATTTATCCAAAGAAAAGTCAAAGCATTTATTATATACTTTAACCGATAAATTTACATAGGTCCATAGACAATGTTTTATAATTTAATGATTTATTTCCCTGGAAAAGAAAGCAAACTTTTATTTATAAGCTGCTTCACATTTTAGAGATGTTCACTGAAACAGAAGTTCAGCATAATACAAAGTCTTTCCTCACACACACAGAGCCAATACTGAACTTCAGACTTTATAATTAATCACAAAAAGATCCAGCAAATAAAAAAAAGTAGTCTTAAGGAAAGCTAATTGACAACTGCAAAATGCAGGAGAAGGACCTGTCTCTGCCGCGTTGAATGTCTTTTCTGTTAATCTGCATGCTGTTATTTACCACCTGGCTGCCAGGGCTGCTTTTATTTAAAAGCTCTGCAGTAAAATACGTGCACGTGTAGGGGATGAAGACTTTATCATTGAAACCTTCTGCAAGAAATTAGGGGAATGAGGAAGATTCACACACTTCCACAGCAAAATTAGGTCAGGATGCCTTTGAACGGCTCCATTTGAAGGCTGTGCCAGACTTCAGATCAAATGCTTCTTAGTGCATTAGACCCAACGGCTAAAGAGATGAACCTCTATACTGCTGATAATTATTACTGGTACTGTGCATTGCTGCTTCCCTCTCCACCTGTGGATAACTATAAATAGCCTACATTTTCCAGTCCCTGACATACGCCACTCGGTTAATAGCACTTCCAAAACCCTTCCTTTATAAACATGGGTCACACATTTCAAATATGACAACCCTGTGACTCCACACAGATCAGGAAATCATGACTTGCCCCACACATACTCTTAACTAAATGATCCCTGAATATACAGGTATGGGTAAATTACATTGGCATCACAGTAATTAATGATGTGAAGCTGTAAAGTACCAAGTTGGTGATTCAAATGCAAACCTGCCTCTGCCCTCCAGTGCCTATGCACAGCCTTGAACTGTGCAGACAGGGAGCACCACTGCCAATGGCTTCATCACCTCCTGATGGGGCTGATGCTCTCCCACACACCAGCTCCTGCTCCTGATGGTCTTCAGGGCTATCCCCAAATAAAGCACATTCCAAGCTGGGTGGGCAAAGGCCAAAGAATTGTCCCCAGACACATAAAGCAGCTCATTATATACCTCTTCTCTGCTTGGCTGTACTGCTCACACCCAAAGGAATGGGCAATAGAGTCCACCAGCCCAATATCCAGTCATGTTTGAGTAAATTTTCATTAATAAATCAATCCATACACAAACCACAACAATGTCCAAACCCCAAAACTACTCTATCAGGGCTTTCAGAATTTTAAGCCTTTAAAAATTCCAATTTTTCTTGGGATATTTTTAAGTTCTTAAAATTCACTCTAGCAAGCTCCAGTTTTCTACTGTTCCTTCTTTTGCTTTCCCATTAAGTGACACCACTAATTGTACAGCTGCTACAGGTAGCTGCTAGAGACTGCTCTAAGGAGGTTTTCCAATTAGATTAGCTGAATTAAATAACAAGAGAAAGAGATTAGCTTTTTCTGTGCATCTCTAAGAAGCACAGAGAAATCCCCCAAAATACTCTTGTTAATTCTCCCTTAGGACCCCTTCATCTCTGATCACAAATACAGAAATGCCATGTGAGCTACTCTACTACATGGGAACTGTGCCAACTCTGACTTTTGGTACAGCCACAATCTTCATGACAAAGGATCCTACCTACTTGTTTTAAGACTGACAGTGTCTGCCAGAAGTCTTCTCCTCAGTCTTACTCAGGTTCCTCAAGTCAAATATCTTTATGCACATGAACCAGTGGAGGCAAGACCCTCAGGCATGAAACAGCAAGAAGTAACATGGCAAAGAAGCATCACAGAGATTCCTACCTCTGTATTATAGAACCATCTCATTTGTTTTCCACACTAAACTGTTGGGGATTTTTTGTCATAACCCAAAGCTGCCTAATTCTTCCAGTACAGATAGAAAAGATAAGAGAAAAACCAACCAACCAAACAATAAAAAAAAAAAAAGACTGACATTACAAAACATTCACAAGCCCAGAAGACATCTTTAACCCACAGACATGATTCATGGTTCCCAAAAAAGTGCCAGGAAATATTCATCAGTATTATCTGGCTTTTGGTATATGACAATTTATGCCAACAGAAAGACCAATTCCAGGTGTCCACCAGAAGAGACCTACACTAAGATGCCAAGTCACCAGCTTTTGGTTAAGTAGGACAGATATGGTCAAGAAAGCAGCATTAGTGAAAGCACAAATCCCTAACCAGCCAAGGGTAGAATAAGCTTTTCAGGTTGTGAATCACAGTAAGAACAGGAACAAAAGGAAAGAAAGATAATTTCCCTTTTCTAATGCCCTACAGTTACAAAACAGACAAGCAGTGGCATTTTCATCACAGCAATACTATTAAGAGTACTCAAACCATTTTAGACCCAACGCTCCTGTGTTACTAGGAGCTCAGAAGTTCCCTCCATCCAGGGAGCCCCAGCATGGTGGCATAGGCAAACGTCTGCCTCTCCACCCCAGCAGAAATGCTATTTATTACAGAGCCTGAGCCCCACCAAAGGTAAGAGATTCACCTTGCAGAATACAGCCCTGCGCTTCAACAGGGCATGGCTGCTTGGGCTAAATGGCACCAGAGAGAAAAGCATTTCCAATAGGCAGCATGACTGAAGACAACCAGTCATACTCAACTTTAAGACCCTGTCTCCTCCAGCACCTGCACACTTTAAGGAGCTAAGTCTATTTTTAACAGGTGGCCATGGTACCTACTTTCCTCACACTCCAACCCTGCACAGTCAGGCCATCAAACAATAATGAGGGATCCAAACATATTCATGATTCTTCAATAATGAAGGTTGTTAAATTATATCAGTATAGCTTTTTACAGCCAGTTATCAGACTTGCTGCTTCTTCCAACCCCCTCATGCCTTTCCTCCCTGGGCATACCAACTGATGCTCTGTGCTGCTCCACAGGAAGGATCACAGCTCCTACCAGAAGAGCAGAAATCATCTCATGGTTTGCCATAGGGCTTCCTTACCCACCTCCTGCTCACTGCCAAGCTCTCCGGAAATTTCTGGAGACCCGTGTAATGTTTTCATGCAGAGAACAGACACGTCCAACCAAAGCATTTTGGTCCAGAGGGACAAAAAGGCAAATTCAACTGCAACATGGACAGACAATTTCAGCTGAGCCAGGGGTCTGTTCAGGTCACAACATCTCTCGTATAACATCCCAGTCTGGCCAGGTCAGGTACAGACTTATGGTAACCACTATTCCAAGTTTTTCTCTTTAGAACAATTTTTTTCCAATTCATTCACGTTTTGCAGCAATGACCATACCTGTCCCCTTACTAGGGCTTTGAGAGCAGAGGAAAGGCTACACTTGAGAATCAAACCAAAAGCACCTGTGGGAGCTACAAAGGATTAAATCATACTTGTGAAGGAAAACTGTTATGAAATTGTTGTATTAAATTACAAGGCAAGAAAACAAAACATTTGGAATGAGCACATTCTATTTAAGGCTTTTTTTCTTCCTGGTAAGTAAAGTTAGAGAAGCTGCCTCTTTCACCCTAATTCAGGCCAAGAGAATTCCGAGAGCAATTTTGTTCTGTTTATTTAATGGGAAGTCCTTCTCATATTCTGTGGAGCATTTCTTTTCCTGACTCTTAAAAAGACACACTGCCTTTAGTAAAAGAGAAACAAATGACAGTATAAAAAATGAAACTAGATGTAAAATAGAGCTCTATAGACAATGAAGTTCTATGTAAAATGCATACACACACAAAGTTTCAAAGGCCTTCCAAGGTAGAACTGCAACAGCTACGGAGGGCTCAATGCTGAATGCCCTCTGGAAGACAGTCTGTATTAACACAGGATATCAAATGTACCCCAAGAAGTTTTGTTTCATGACATTTTAGGTGTTACAAAAAAAAAAAAATCAGCCTTCATGGATGACAAATAATCAAAGAATACATGACTGGAAAATTATGAACAGCTTCACCAAAGACAAGAAAGAATTTATAAGATATACATGGGACTTGAAGAACTTTTGCTGTCTGTCTCCAGGACTAACTATTTTTCTTGTTCTACTATGGAGAAGAAGATTTGTGAGTTCCATGTGCTACAGAAGTCTAATGATTCTAAAGCATTAAACTTCTAATATTGTATGCTGCCATAGCAGTTCTTGGGAACTTTACACCTTCTCACAATGAGACTTACACAAGCCCATCACTAACATAACCAAATTTCACATACCTTGTTCGTGGATGCCACTTTTCTTTGCTGGACAAACACTCCTTCACTGTGCTCACACTGTAACCAGTGGCAACTACTAAGTGCCTCAGATCCCAGCAGGGAGAAGACACAGTCCTATGGCCAGGACAGGACCTGAATGTTCTGCATCCCCCTTCCACAGAAAACTCTTAATGTTGCTCCTCAGCAACATCATTTTATGCACATCCTTGCTGCAAGAATTATATGTCAATATTATTTATAGGGCTAAGCCATAGCTATTTTTATTTATGCAATGTCACAAATTTATATTCAGGGGAAGCTCTGTTTTTGAATGTCCTAATGATGGTGTGCTTCTATTACTTTGAACTACCTCCACCTTTCTGCTTTGCTTCCCTTGCAGGTTTTCATTTTAAATAACAAGAACACCATCAATGTCAGACCTCCAAGCCTGCATATTTGAATGAGGGACTGCACAACACTTGAGGCGGATTTGAACCGAAAGGCTTTGTGGAGGCTTTCACCTGGTATTCAGTTTAAGTGACACACTGATTCTGCAATCTCCACATCCAGAGCGAGCATGGATAAACAACACAGCAAAGCAAGAATCTGTCTCCTGGACACCTCTCATCTCCACAGCTCTTCAAGCCAAAAGATATTAATTGCATGGGGTTTAGCTATGCCCTCCAGTTGCAGTGTCCAGCCAGGTGTTTCTACAGGTACTGCAGAGTCACCACAGCTGTTATAAATGCAGCTCAGCCCTGAGAAAGAGGAAAAGCTTGATTCTACCTAACTAATATATGTATAACTAATGGAAGGACAGCAGCAGACACACCAGAGAGGATCCTGGGGAAGGTAGGAGAGAGGGAAGACCTAGTTAGGTTATTCATTCATGTGGCAGCAAGTATGTTACATTTTTCTTCTCTCTTGAAACATCCTTAGTCTTGAGGCTACACCATTCATGCATCCAGCTGCTCCCTGAGAATTCCTTCACCTCCCAGGCTATATTACTTTAGCAGCACGGTTTCCTACAGCTCTGTGAGACCATTGCAGTCACACTTTCAAAATACACTTCAAAAACTATGGATGAGCCACTTCACACTGATCTGAAATGTGACAAGTGACCTCCATTAGTGTGGCGGCACCTCTAGGAAAATTATGCTTTATTATGGTTAATCAAGCATGTCTGACAACACAATATTTAAATACAGACAATGCATTCTGGTTGTTCACCACAATGCTGGTTTCTGAACATTTTGATTCAGTTCCCGTGTACACCACAGGCTGTTTGACCTTCTCCAAGTCCCTCTGTCTCCATACCATTAATGAAAGTACAATGTATTTATCTGCTCACAACTCAAACACAGCCAAAGAGGTTTTTATTTGAACTCTCTCAAATCAATCCACATTTGGAACAAAACAATTTAGCTTAGAAAGGAGATTTCTGAAGAAGTTGTTTATAAAAAAATAAAAACAGTGATTTCGGATGGAAGGTCCAGCTCAGGCTTTAGTTAAGCACAGCTTACACAACACTACACTCTAATAGCCTATCTACAGGCAAGGCCAACTTCTGCAGATTCATCACTGCCCTATTAGCCATTATTTCACTTTAAGTGAAACCCCTACTTGAGACATCAACAAAAATAACTTGTTCAGCCCAAATGCACTTGTTGCAAATGGTTGCTAAATGCTATGTTTTCTCCTACTGCAATCAGTTTTCCAATACTTCTGAGTATTACACATATTTTGTATTTCTGCCTAAATATCTAGTATGCCTTTTAAAGCATCCCCCAAGGGCTGAGCTAATCAAGAAAACAACATACATACAGAGAACTGTCATTATTACAGGGTCAAACACTAACACAGTCTTTACTCAAGAGATTGCAAATTATACTTCAATGTGAGCAGGAGAAATCTTGTTCCCAAATCACTGAATAGTGTCATGTAACCTATGAATAAATTACTAGCCCTCAAAAGATTATAGATAGCAGTTTATTACCATCTTGTAAGCACGAACTGAGGATAACCAAACAACAAGCTGTTCGCAGAACAGCCTCCAGTAATTCTCTCATGCTTGCTGTAACACAGAGAGCAAAGCAACTTGAATGTGGACCAAACCACTTGCTCATGACTTGTGCCTCCTCTCTCAAATGCGGCAGCACAGAGGACATTGCTATGACTTACATTCAAGTAGGGTCTTATATGGGGCCTCAGAGAAGCTTGCCAATCTCAAAGACAACATTTCTGTTAAAAATCATAATCAGTCAAATCTATTCAGAAGACAAAAGAGCACTTTTCTGTAACTAGACAAGAGCTCTTTGTTCAGCTGCTGAGCCTTACTAAAGCCTGCAATTCTTTGCCATAAGGAAAATGTTTAAACTGCTAAATGGCAAAAGTCAATTTGGTGAGAAAATGTAATTAATAAATGCCATCCATATGCCTCTGCTTGACATTTTATAAAGACAACTGGCCATGAAGAGCAGGGCAAATGGATTGCTCTGCAAACAACTGGCTGCTCTGCAGGGAGGACCAAGCTCTTCTCTAAGCTCAGGATTCCCTGCCAAAACACCACGTTTCGCACCCAGGACAGCAGGCAGCCCTCCACCATCCTCCCCAGAGGCATTAGATCATGGCTGTGTGTTTGACATGGGTCTTTCCATAGCTTGCACCTCCACTAGTCAAGAAATTGCGCTTTGACCTCTGCTAGTCAAGAAATTAGGCCTTGAACTTGCCATCCTGAGATTACACTTAAATTAGGACCATAGTGACTTAGATCCACCAAACCTTACAGCTCATTCTCCAAAGTTCACCACCTTTATCCCATTAGCTACAGGAATTGTCTCAAACCTACCACAGAAGTGTTATCTGCCCAAGAACCACAATCCCAGTACCCAACTTCAAACCCTGAGATAATTGTCCTGACTTGTTCCTGAAGAGGATGCTCTTATCAATTTCCCTGATAAGGATCTAGAAAAAAAATGCAGAGAAAACATCTCTGTACTTTGGGCTTGAATACTAAGTCAGTTCCAACGCAGACCTCGAGATATGATATTAAAAAGAGAAACTTCTTCAGTGTTTCATCTTGGGTCAAGAATCATCTGTTCTTTAAAAGATAAGCTAACCTGAGAGGGAAACCTCAGTGGCTCACTGAGAACAGTGCTTTCCGTGAACATCCATCTAAGGGGTAGGTGTAATACTCAAGACTGGTGGCAAATCCCAGACCTCCCCAGAATTTTCAGTGCATGGCAGTGCAGGCAGGTGTTGAATGGAAACATCCAGATGTTCAGCCAGAGCAAGGGAAGCAGCCATAGCAGATGCTGCTGGCTGATTCCAGGTGTTGCCAAGCCACAGGAAGCAACGGATGAGTATTTGAGTATTTATTCATTCTACAGTGAGAAGAAAAAGCTCACGTGAATTGTGGAAGGGTAAAAATAAATCACGACTGAAAAGCTTCCTCCTTTCTTTGGAACTTACTTGGCAATGCAAATTTAACATGCTTAGGAGAGACACATGCAGCATATAAATCTAAAATGCCACCTATCTCTTCAGCCTTTCTTCTCTATGCTATCTTCAAAGTCCAACATTCCTCCTCTCCAACACACCATCAATTTTCCAATTCCAAAACCAAAGTAGCCATTAGAAACAAATGCAGGAAAATTGCATCATGCTTCTAAAATACTAAATACTTCTGAAAATATACCAAACATTACCCTTGGATCATCCTTCAATAACTGTATTTATGCCAACAACTCAGTACTTACAGAAGAAACAGAAAGACCACCCAGTTGACACCCCAGTGCTCTGTTTTACTGAAAGCCCAAAAGCCAACCCCACACACATGCATTGCTGATGCAAAGCAAAGTTTCCAGACTCCAGAACCCTCCCAAGAAGAGCCATTATTAACCATCTGTGAGGAGAGCAGCACCATAATACTGCAGTATGCAGCACAACCTGCTAGCCACCGAAGTTTCCCAACACTCGCTTGGGCATGCAGAGAGGATCAGACTGTCACACAAGCTCTGGAAAACCATTCATCCCCCTGCTGTGAACTAGAACGAAACAGAAAGGTTTATCAGCCCCTTCCGAATGGGAGCTGACAACTACAGCTGGATACTTGGCACTGCTCTCTGGTGCTATTAAGATCAGCAAACGCTCACTCCCAACATCATCAGGACTGGACACAACCTTTTAAAAGGCCTCTCACAGAGTATTCCTTTTCTTTCCAGCAGTTTTGTGTCCCCCCTCCCATAAGCAAACCATGAAACTTTCAAGGTAGCTAAAAAGCACATTGTTTGCTATTCAGCCAAGCCTGAGTGAATCCCTCATGTCCTTCCAGGCCCACCTGGGTTACCAAACCCAGGTGGTGATGTCTCACCACACACTGCACTGATGGCAGAAAACCCCTCCACAAGCCCTGGCTGCAATCCACCAGCTTTGATGTGGGCAGTACTTGCCACCATGTGCAGGCTGGCAAAAACAGGTTGGGCTCCCTCTCACCCTCCTCATCACAGCCATGTCCTCAAACGGCTGCTTGCCCAGGGGAGCTGGCAGGGCACAGCAGAGTGCATCTGCAGTATGACAGCTCATGTCAGGGCACACAAAGCATGCACCTAGCATGGACAAAATACTCCCAGGTTCAGTGGCAGGTCTCATTTCTAGAACATTTTCAACATGGCTCTGACACTTGGCCCACCCCAATAAAAATGTTTGTTGGTTACATGGAACAAACACAGAGAACTCAGTGCTTTAGGAAACAAAATCTGCTGCTGCTTTCCCCTCCTCTGTTCAAAAAACTCATGGATAATTGACTTCATTAGAAATGAGAGTTTTACCTTAAGGCTTTGCCTAGATAACAATAATAATAAATAGCAGAATCAAACAAAGGAGAAGAAATTTAGAGCTAAATCCACTTAGTGCTCTAGAGAGCTAGTAGGGATTTTTTTAAGCATCCATATAAAAGTCTTCTTATGATCAGGACATAATTCTGCAGAGAGGACAAATTTGGCATCTGTCTTTTCCCAGAGACTGGTCTCCAAAATCCTACCTTAAGGGACCATGTAGCTGCTGCCAGGCACAGCAAAAGGAAAAAGAAGGCGGGTGAAAGAAAAGGAAAAAGACCAACCCCCTTTTACTTTTCCAGTCCCAGTCCCTCCACAACTTTCTGGCAGCAGCAAGAGCACTGCAGCAGAGCCAGGCAGGCTCCCCCTGCCTCGCCCTCCCCACTGCTCCCCGAACCACACTGCCCCAGTATGCCCTAACAACCTGCCTCACACTGCCACAGCGTGTTCATCCTAAGGCAAAAACCCATCAAACTTAATACTTTGCTAATTACTGTGGCAGTTTAATAGCTACTCCACCAACTGAGAACTCTGTAATAACAGCATTTCTATAAAATTAAAGTATATTGTACCTCATTAGCCAAGGGTGTTTCTGCAGCGCGGTTATACTTAGCGGAAACAGGAGTCAGTGTTCTACCCAACTCTTTTTTAATTAGTCCATAAGAAAAGTGGTTTGCAATTTTATCCTTAGAAATCCCTAATGATGAGCCAGATTTCACGAAGGCTGTGACTGGGCTAATTTATACAATAGCTAGACAACTTCAAAAGTTAACCTAAGCTAGTGACATTATTTAGTTCAGTGAAGCGACTCATTTTAATTGGATTAAATTGTCATGGGTTTTTAATTTCATATTGAAACCTCAATTTATAATTTCCTAATATTTGCCCAAACACTGCAACAGTGTCATTTGCATGCCCCCTTCCCCTCAAGACAATATCAGATCCAGAGATGGAAAAGACCAAAACCTTCTGGCCAGCCCTCGCCGGCTCCGTGCCGCGAAAGGGTGGGAACATTCGCCGGAGAAAGGCTTTTCCAGAGGTACAAATCCCGGCAACGGAGTTAATTGCATTAAGCAGAGGACCCGGTTAGCGAATACACTTGTAGCGGAAAAAGTGTCAACAGCGGCATTACCCGAGGAGCTCGCGGCAAGCCCGAGCGGCAGGGCCGGCCCG